>NW_014039661.1:21391-30381 GCF_001186125.1 Sphaeroforma arctica JP610 | reverse complement strand
GTTGTGTATGTATATGTATATGTATATATATATAGATATATATAAATAATATATATATATATGTATGTATATATATATATATATATATATATATATTATATTTATGCATATGAATGTGCTAGTATATATTTATAAGTATCTATAAGCATACACGTGTGTGTGTTTGTGCGTGGCTATATATATATGTGTGTCTGTGTCTGTGTCTGTGTCTGTGTCTGTGTCTGTGTCTGTAAGTGTCTCTGTGTCTATGTCTGACTGTGTCTGTGTCTTTGTCTATGTGTGTACATTTATATGTTGGTACTTTTATATTATATATTTGTATTTATATTATATATATATATATATATAGAAATTGAAATTGAAATTGAAGTTGATGTATATATGTGTGTGTTTGTGTGTGTGCTTGTGTGTGTATATATGTTTATGTAAATATATACATACATTACATTTATCATTTATGCATATTATATATATATGTGTGTGTGTGTGTGTGTGTGTGTGTGTGTGTGTGTATGTATATTTATATATATATCAGGTGTATGTGTGTGCCCGATTTTCATAATCTTATATACACCTGTGAATATTCTATCCATCATTTTGACTTTATACACCTTTCGCCGCAGATATGAGCGAATTCTGGAGCAGGACAATGATAGTCTGGTTTTGGATTTGTCCAACAAGATAGACGCGTTGAAGAGTGTAAGTTCCTACATTTCTGTTGTGTCTTTAGTCAGACCTTTTATATTTCGTCCTGATGTTGAGACTGAAGTGTGCTAAGCGTTCACATCGGTGCGCGCCTAGATTTCGAACTTGAATCTGCGGCTCGATAGGTTGTACTGCTGAATCTTGACCCATTGTTCTAGCGATGTAGTCTTTCGTTTTGGTAAAATGAGTTCGAATACGCCTATCAGAAGGGCCTGTGCTGGGGCCTTAGAGGACACACATAGCGATGTCGTCTGTCCAATATTGGCATAGGCTGTATTGGGTTGACATCCTGACTAGCAGTCGTCCTTGCTGTCGTTTGCGCAGACGTGCTTTACTCGCATGGTGCGCTCTGCTTCATATTTCATCGTTTATCCGAGGGCGTAGATATATAAACACTTTCTTATTCATTCTTACCCTCACTGCCTGAGCATATGAGTGGTTAACTTCACTACGTACTTTCGAATGTAATAATGGCCCCATCCGGCTGATTCGTGCGTCCTGGATGCTATTCGTTCGATGGTGAATGCACTCACAATGTACGCTCGCTGGTGTCACAATAAACACGTTCGCAGTTAACGACGGGGATCGGAGAAGAAGTGAGATCTCAGAATAAGTTTCTTGACGGCATGGTATGTCCTGCGAATGTTTTATATCGGCATTCATTGAGTGTATCGTCTTATGTTCTCCCGGTCTCGGGTTGACGTACGCTCCAGAAAAATATACAAGTTACTTTGATGTGAGTCAGGTTTGTCGTAAAATTTGTATCGGGTCTACCCACAGAGAGTAGAATAGCCATAGCTAAGCTTGGTAGGAAACACCGTGCTCATATTCTCGTATATTCTTGAATGCAGCAAGAGATACACGTTCTTTAGCTCGATCTAAGCCAATATATTTTTTTACCCTTATCTGTTGTTCTTTGCAGTAGAAATATCCACCAAGTCTAGCTTAATATATCATTCCACTGAAATCTATTGGTGTTCATATATGCACCAAGATATGTCGACATACACAAACACTTACTCACTCCACACTTACTCAACACACACTTATCGCACAAACATTCCCTCACTCCACACTCCCCTCACACTCTAAAACACTTATTACACGTCGCTCTTGTATCCCTGTGTATTCACCTGTATAGCAACATCAACCCTTGGTATACGTCTATTTAAAACTTCGTTGTATTCATCTATACTTCCGCATAAACTCATAGTACACTTATTTCTGAAACCCCTTGTGTTCACCTGTTTAGCAAGACATCCGCATAAAGTTTTATTACAAGTCTTTCTTAAACCCTTTTGTATTCACCTATGTAGCCAACTTATATCCACATAAAGCACTCAACACGCGTCTTCCTTAAACCCCTTTGTGTTCACCAATGCAGCAAGAAAACTTCGCTGGCGCGAGCGATCTTCTGGGTGGTGCCATGAAGAGACTGCAGGTGGTGGCAGCCAAGGGAGGAGGCCTCATGTGTTACCTCATGCTGTTCGTGTTGTTTGTCATGCTTGTCATGTATTTTTTGGCGCGATAGGCGTGCTACTTTGCCGTGACGCATGCATGCGCTGACCTGGCCTGATTCTTATGTTGTGGGAGGGGGGGGGGGGGGGCTGGGCAGTGCATAGCCTAGGTACATATGCTTGGTGCTTGATAATAGGACAGTTACATATGCTTGGTGCTTGATAATAGGACAGGCGTAGTGACCAGAGTGATGGGTATAGGCACGGCGGTATTGCCTGCGCCCTGCAATCTGGGACAGGGCCAGGGAACTGTGAGACAGTGGGACAGCCTTTTAGTAGTACTGCTGTAGTAGTATTTACGAGTGACGGGGTAGGTATGGTAAGGCACCAGGACGACATACATTCCATAGTCAAAGAGTTTGAGTTGGGCGTGACATCACGTTGCCATGGATACCCCGGAGTATTCTCGAATTATCCAATGACTAGGATGGAACGCGAATCCCGTAAAATTCTGCAGCTAGGCGAAATTTGGGTGCCAATAGACTCCGGGTGTCAATAGACTGCATCCCAACCCCATTGTACCATGAGCCACTTCGCTATGACTCACCACCCGACTTTGGCATGGTAGACCTAGATGCTCACCAAGCCCCTGCACAAAGCACTGTATCATTGTGTGCTTGGATGTAAGTATAGCCCTTCTTACATACTATTGTGTGCTTGGACGTAGGTAAAGCTCTTCTTTCCTACCGTGCCAAGCACGAATTGAACCCCATAGTATGGCGTAGTATTGCGTTCAGTAGTATTGACACTCCTGGTGTACATAGGGTGTGCGATGGGGGGATCAGATTGCATTGCCGTTGCCAGTATCCAAACCCCTGGTTTTAGGGCTAGAAATCCTAAGCATTCGGCAGCGATGACCGCAGGTTCCGGGGTTTCTGTGCCACCCCTCCCCTCCTTTGAAGCATAACAAACGTACTATCCACACGAGATATCATAACCGATATATAAACTTTTTGATTTCATGTTATATATATATATATACTGCAGGTTTGATTTTTATTTTGATTTTATTTATGTATACTACATGCACTGTACAGTATAACCTGTATTCCATTTTAGTTCAGTTTGATATAGCACGCAGCCAAGCTCCAATTAATACCATTAATTATTTTTGGATAGCACTCAGAATTTGGGAAACCAATTCTGTAGACTGGCTTAAAAGTTATGCCACGATTGAAAATCGACCTGAATACCCTGGACCTTGTTTGTGCGCACTACCAGCCCCACGCACATACTCAGGCCGATGCCTGAGCCTGGGCCTTCGCGCGTGTTTTCTCCAGGATCTTCTCGACTTGCTGTGTCAGTTCCTTCTTCTTGATTTTGCCCGTGACGGTGATAGGTATGTCCTCTATCTCCATGACAACCACCACCGACGGGACCTTGTAATGGGCGAGTTCGTTCCGCACCGCTTCTCGCACCCGCGCTGTGATCTCCACATCAAACGCATCACTCAGTGACACATGCGAACTGTGGGCTGTTGGACTGTGTGGGTCACTGTGGTCGAACGCGTCCTCGTCTATGGCCACCACCGCACAGACCTCTTCGCCGAACAGCTCGTTGCGCACCCCCACCACACTCACCTGCTGCACACCGGGCACCTTGAACACCACCTCTTCAATCTCCCGCGGGTATATGTTCTCACCCCCGCGGATGATGATATCCTTGATCCGTCCCACCACGCTCAGGTACCTCTCCTGGTCCATCACACACAGGTCGCCTGTCTGTATCCAGCCGTCGTCAGTGACCGGGTGGTTCTTTGGGTCACCGTTGTAGTACTCCTTCATCACGGCATAGCCTCGCACCCACAGCTCACCGGCTTCCCCTATATCGCACACATCATCGTCCTTGGGCACACTGGTGTCCGGTTCACTCTCCTCGGAGGTTGGTCGCACGAGCTTAGCCTCCAGGTGCGGGTGTATACGGCCCACAGTGCTCACGCGCTTGTCTAACGGGTCGCTCTGGTTGGTCTGGAAACTCACCGGACTTGTCTCGGTCATGCCGTAGCAGATGGTGACATCTTTCATATGCATCTGCTTAATCACCCGTTGCATGACTTCCTCGGGGCAGGAGCTCCCGGCCATCACACCGGTGCGCAGACTACTGAGATCGTACTGTGAATGGTATTGGTTGGAATTGGTTTTTGGAGGTGCATTGGTGTAAGTAGACATTAGATACATCGGTTCTCAGCTATTCAACGCAAGTTGCTGAGATAGTACTGTAAATGGTATTGGTTTATGGGGGTGCATTGGGTATAAGGGTCATTGCTGTATGGCACAAAACTGTATGGTTCCCTTGCTCAGTCTTGCAATTGCTATTCAGACGAACAGCGACGGGCTTGTGTAGGGATGTGGTATCAACGTAGACAACACTCTTCAACACCTTTATAGCAGTAGAGGTTGCTGAGGAGCGCATGTAATCTTCCAGTACTTAGCACCCGCCCAGAAACCTAGATTCACAAACACTGTTTTACAAAAAAAAATTACTCAACTTGCATATATGTTTTGCACACGTGTTAAGTATATATTTTACACACATGACAAGTATATGCTTTACACACATGGTACGTATGCGCTTTACACACATGGTACGTACACCTTTCAGAGCAAGGACACACTGGATCGTCGAGGATAGCATCTCACACACCTGATTGAAGTTGGGATGAGATAGCTCGGCAATGAAGTGGGTAGGCACTCCGTACAGAGACGTGCATCGCTCCTCATGAACAGCCTGTAGTACCTTCTCCGGGTTGAAAGTCGCTGACGGGTATACGACCGTACACGCACGGGTCAAGGCAGCCAGGTTCCCTATCACCAGGCCAAAGCAGTGGTATAGGGGGACCGGCACGCAAATGCTATCATTCATAGTGTACTGCAGGATGTGAAATGTATGTGCACATAGCGTTTGAGTGAGTAGTAGTGTGACGTGGACATACAGGCATAACGCACATGTATATAATGGATACCAAGCAGCAACGCATGATATAGAGCAAAATAGCACACCCACACCCACTTATAATATATATATACATATATCATATATACATACATACATACATACATACATATATATACATATATACATAAATACATATTTACATATATACATATTTACATATATACATATATACATTTACATATATACATACATACTACAACTATATATATAATATATATATATATATATATATATATATATATATATATATATATATATATATATATATATATATATATTAAAATAGAAGAATATATACATTCTCATGGAGGGACGGATCCACTTTGGTATATGATTTTACACAGACACATGGTTATCTTACCCCCAATCGGTCGGCATTCATGAGTCCGTTGTTGAGTATATTAGCGTGTGTCAGGGCCGCAGCTTTGGGTTTCCCCGTGGTACCACTTGTGAATTGTATATTGATCACATCCTGAGCTGTTGGTGTGATATCCAATACCAACCCGTTCGCGTCTCCATTGTTATCTACACAGTCGCCCCCAAAGTTCACCACATCTTTGTATCTAAGCATGCCCGGTGTCGCCATATCGCTCACATTGATGATATGCTCCAGCGTCGGCACCGCGCTTAAATTCAGCCTTTGTCCATCACTCTTGTCGCGTGGTAGCCGGGGTTCGGACTCATTGAGCTCAGGGCACATCTCCTCGCACAGCTGCACGTAGTTTGTTCTGGATACCTCGGGCGTGATCACCAGCACCTTGCATTCCACCAAGTTCATCGCATGTACCGCCTCAGCAGCTCGATACGCAGGATTCATGGTGGTAAGTATAGCACCTATCTTAGCCGTGGCATACTGCAGCAGCACATACTGTGAACAGTTGGGCAGCCACACACCCACACGGTCACCGTGAGCTACACCCAACTTTTGCAATCCTCTAGCGAGTACATCGGATTGTTCATCCAAGTCTTTATATGTGAGCGTGACAGCCTCTTCTCTGCACACAAACGCCTTTTGTAACGGATGCTTAGCAGCGGTATCTTTGAGCATTTGCCCTATAGTACATGACAATAATTCGGGTGTTTTTGGTCCGACTACATGTGCCTTTGAACCACCAATATGATGTGCGTCTGTGTGTGCTGAAGCTATCAACCTCGTATGAGGTAAACAACGCTCGGTGCTTACGATAGCGCTTGTACGGAGTCGTGGGTACTTCAAATTTACAGCCTTGGTATGGCTATGTAATAAACGTGTACATAGTCTAGATTGGTTGAGACTGTGACGTTGTGTGAGTTGTGTAAGAGCTGAACAAACGCCGTTCGAATGCGAAAAAGTCCTCCATATTGACATTATTCTCGGCAAACTCAGTATAATCTTCTATTCCTGTTGATAACGACAAAATCCGTTCGTTCTATTTACAAAGAACAACGTAAAGCTCAAAACACAATGATCTCAGATGCATTGTGCATCACGCATCTATTCCTCGCCATAGATATATTGATTTATAAAAAAATGAAAGCAGGGCCCTGTTCTGAATGAAGAAAGTAAATAAGTTGTCTTCTTTTGGGTTTTAGGGTTCTAGCAATCTAGGGTTTTAGGGTTTAACAACGCTATGCATGGCCTCACAAGTCATAACATATATTGATATTTAGGATTAGCCATAGCCTTCTTCCGTATTTTAGAAGGCAATGGATTAGCCCACTATAAAATTGAACAAATAGGTCATTCGTATTTATGTATTAACTAATAAGAGGAGGCCATGATTGTTTTTTTTTGTTTTTTTGTTTTTTTGTGTTTTTGTTTTTTAAACAATAGTAGTATATAGTATGTACTGTACATATGTATTTTGGAAATAAATACATACATAGGAACTGAAGCAGTAGGATCTGATACATAGCCTCCCAACAAGAGTATTCCCAACAATCTTTTTTTAGAACGCCATGTATTTATTGCTCTCTGGACTCTGGACTCTGGACTCTGGACTGACTATTGACTCGAGTCTCAGACCAGAGGCCTCAGGGCTCAGGGTAGGGGACGAGGCTATGGGCATACTGGTGACGTATTTTCGTATCTATTTTAGCCCTGCCTCACTCTCTCTAGTAGAGAGAAAGAGGGTGGGGCATGCTGGGGTGTCACCGCTCACTCGGTGTTCAGTCGCTCACTACTACTAGACTAGTAGTAGAGATTAGTAGTAGAGAGACTCTAGACTTCATTAGAGAGTAGAGAGAGAGTCACTATTATGGGCCCAGCCGTGGGCCGTTGGGGCTTCAAAATGATGCCCAGGCGTTCCCAGTCAATTTTTTTTTGTTTCTGCTGGGCTTGGCAATCTCTGGCAATCTGGCATAGCCTCCTATCCAATTTTGGGTTCCATAATTCCATTTGAAGGCGGCTATGAATTTTGATACTCTTCGCCCTGCGGTATGTAAATATATAATTATATTTCATGTATGTAATAACCGATTTCCTCCTTCCTCTCCCTGTATCGGACTATTAGCTTACCGCTCATAAAATATTGTAGTTTCGTGACTGAATTTTGGTTTGGGGGCCTTTTTAGAGGGTCCTAATTTTCCTCCTACTGTATAGGGTGTATAGAGGATTTTAGAGGGGGGTTTCTTGAGAGTCGAGTCACCGAGTGTCTAATTTTTGTCTCTATTGTACATGCATATTTACATATTTATAAGTCTCCAGCTATTTTCAATTTTGACTTTCCACTCTCCAGGAATCCAGAGGAACAATGGATATAGACCACCTGATTGGTCAATAAGTCTAGAGCAAGGGTCTCTCAGGGGTCGACATTTATCGGGACAGGTTAAACCTGACCCTCTGGGTTTAAACCCTAAACTAGGTTTTTCGGTTACTGAGCTTAATCATTGTGGTCAATAATCGTGAACACAATTTTTACCCCCATTATTTTCCTACAAATATACAAATATATTCAATAATAAATTTAATCAATTATGATGTCAGTTTTCTAGTTCCAATAGGGATAATATTATATATTTCAAAAGAGTTAAGTTACAATGTTTGTACATATGGTATGGCTCTCATAGCCGGTGTAGTGGTTCGGGGAAGATAGATGGGAAGAAGTGGTCAGTAAATTCCCTGTTGAAGCTTGGACCAAGTGAGTCGACAATGGAGAATAGAATTTTTGGCCACAGGGCCAGACAGGGCAGAGACAGCCGCCAGTGCGGTAGTCGATCAATGTGAACATGTACATATTTTGTTACAATCATAGCACAGAGCCGGATTGGTGTAGGCTCGAAGCAGTGGTTGAAGCTGTCGTGTCTGGCTTTGTCCCGATCTGAGGTTGGCGGTATGCCCATGACCAATTGGTAGTAGTATTGACGCCGGGCCATTGCCGCGATCTCCTTGCTGGACCAGCGTTTTATTAATTTCTTTCTAATGTCGTCACATCGTCGGCGGAGGGCTACATGGTCTGGTGTACGCCCGTCCGTGGTTTTGTATACAATCTTTAAGTGGACATAGATACTGTACGGGAAGCGCAGTGATGGTTTGTCGTGGGCCCAGGCAGGTTGCGTCCGAGGGGTGAGTGGGTTTGTGCTGGCCATTGAGTCGAGTTGCAATCCCAGGCAACCTCTGTAGAAATACGGCCTCCGGTCAGTCTAAAATATCAAGATCAATTGAGATAATACATTGGTTTTTATTTGTATTTTAAATAATTTAATACAAGCTCTTTTTCCAATATTTCCAAAGTGTTCTAAATGCACTTTGATGGCTCCAATAGCCTGAGTATTTGGTATGACTCATCTACTTGGACCTATTTGAGACATTAGTAGATGTAGGATATTAATTAT
>NW_014039661.1:0-21316 GCF_001186125.1 Sphaeroforma arctica JP610 | reverse complement strand
GGGGGGGGAACCGAAGTTCAATACCCTTAGAAGCAAGGTGAGTGGTGAGAATGTCACTTTGTAGGTCAGAATCTCCATCGGCAACGAGAGTGTCATTATGCACAAGGTCGGAGAGGGGCGACGATAGAGGCTGTAGCGCCTACCTTCGTGATATGGTGAGTAATTTCGTAGAGGTCCTCCCACTTAGGATTGGTATATGCAGATTCAAAAAGGAAATCGATGTCACGCCAATCAGTATAGAGGCCGGAACCGTCTGGGCTCGCGTAGTATCGAAGATGTGTATCACTTTTAGAAGCGCAGGCCGCCATTCAGTAGGATTGAGTTGCCAGGCATTAGTCTGAACAGACGGCTTAGGAGGGTAGGTGAGGGCAATGTTGTGACGTTTGGCCAGGCGGAGTGTGGCCATACGACTGAGGTGACCAGAGTTAGCGTGAAACTCGTCATAGGTCATGGTGGTGGTAGCGGATGCTGGAGTCGTAGATACTAATGAATATGGTGCGATGGACGCCACCGTAACGGGGTTGGGACTGGTGGGAAGGTAGGTGCGGCGGGTGTAATCGGAATGGGGGGATCGAAGGTAGTTGGGGTGGGGGGGGGGGGGGCGGGAGGGCGTTCATGGGGAGTGGTCAACGGTGGAGTAGTTGGTGCTGCCGGAGAGCGAATTGTGCAGACGGTATCTTGGGGGGTGTTGAATGCCGCCAGTTGATCAAAGGTAACATGATATCCTCCCCGAGAACGACGGATCGTGATTGAGTGGTTGCCTCTAGAAAGGATGCACTGGTTGATATCCTGTGGAAAGACGAGGGTGTGTCCATTGTCTTGGGATCATGTTCTGAGATACCAGTTGTTGAATTGGAGTGGGGCTGACGTAGGCGATACCCAAATTGAGGAGTGAACCTCGTTTAGTAATAATTGTGGAAGATTCATCGGCCAGTAATAAATAATATGAACCTTGTTCGACGTGTTACACGATTGCTTAATTTGTCATTTAAGTAGTTAACAGTTGCTCCGCCATCGATAGGTAATGTGTCTTGATACTTGGGTGTACATCGTTTGATAGTATGTATCTTAGATATGCGGGCGGTGGTGGTGGTATGTGGGGAGGTAGATTGGGGGTGGTTGGAGTAGGGAAAATTTGCTTTATTGCTTCTCTTGCTACATACAAGTGCCAAGTGGTTAAAGTGTGAGCAGTTGGTACAAGTTAGTGGTGTAGTGGTACATTCACGTGCAGTGTGAGTCTTAATACCACACTTGCCACATGCAACTGTACAGCGACCGCTATGATGTTTGTCAGACCAGCAGACATAGCACTGAAACTTACGGGGTGCTGGTGTTGTGGTGTTGGCAGTAAGGGCACCCAGGCACTTAGCTGCGATGGTACCATTCAATGTGAGAGGCGCCGGAGTGGTGGCGCGATTGACGCGAGGGGTGGTAATATTGTTGAGAATTTCCCATTTCTCAATATACAGGCACAAGCGTTGGATAGTGATTAGGGTCCGGGATGTGGTGAGACCAAGTATATAACCCTTTACTTGTTCCTGGTAGCTGTCAGGTAGGTCAGAAAGAGACAGATTCTGTTGAAATTCGGTAGAAAAACGGGTGCCCTGTTTATCAGCCTGGCAGAAGAGAACTTCACAACGATAGGCCCATTCACGGAGGGCTTCGTCATTGCGACGTTTAAACCGGCGAAGATAGGCATGGTTGATGTTCTTACGCTCTTTAGCAGAATTATGTTGAAATCGGCTAATGATGGTCTCCAAGAGTTTCCATGGATGGTTCAGAAACGTAGAGTTATCGGGGGAAGTGCCGAGTTCGGCGGAAAGCGATCGAAGTATAACCTGGGTTGCACGTTGCTATGTTCCAGATTCCTTGTGAGATGCGATAAAGGTATTGGTAGATGCTTCTGAATGGACAAGGTCATCATAAACAAGTAGCGGGCGGAGATCAATAATATACTCGGTGGCAGCAGCAAGGTAGATATCTGTTTTCCAGGTATTGAATGGATTACCAGAGACAGAAAGAATAGTCCAAGTCCAGCGGTGTGGAGAATCTTTAGTAGTGAGCATGATGTCGTGAGATGTGGACTTAGGGGGACTACTGGGGGGAAATAGGGGGACGAAAGTAGATCGCGCGAGGGGTTATGCCTCAGGGAATGGAGGCCGATATGGGGTATCAGGGGCACGGGGTGGGGTGGAATCATGGTGGTAGGTGGGGTGGCGGTCTTGGTCCGGAGTGGCGTATCCATCGTCGTCGTCGATGAGAAGCGTGGTGGAGTGGTGTTCACGCTCTAAGACAAAGTCTTCGTCCGTATTATAATAGCCCATAACCTATTGGAACGTATAAACTTTGGGAAAAGAACTGAGTAGTCTGTTTATTGGTATTATGCTACAATATAAGTAGTTCAGAAGACTAAGTGAAAATTGTGGGTGAAGAATAGTTCACATCGCCGTGAACCATAAAGTGATGAGTCATGAAGAAAAACCTAGTTTGTGTTAAAATTCCAGAGGACAAATTTGGCGTGGTCCGAAACCGAGAGACTCATGAAATCCTATCTTTAAGGAAAATACTCTTGATGTCCATAGTTATTGTATTAACCAATAACTTGCCCCTTATCAAGAATTACCGACTAGCCTTCATCAGACTGGCACATCTGGTTGGCTGAACGGAGGATAAACTAAGCAACGCTAACAGTCCTTAGAAACATATGTTCGGTTGAGCCATCTCGCTACCGAAGTATTCAGATATAAATAGATTTGGAAAGTAAATATAGTTCTATTAATAGAACTAGTCCAAATCTTATATTTGGTATTTTACTGGGGGCTTTTAATGGCCTTGTCCAAATATCTGATATGTAAAATGGAAAAGGTATTTAATTATTCAAACTGTTAAAAACTATTGAAGGAAAACTAAGTTTACGTACTTTTAAGAGTACGTTTATATTACAAGATTCTAATGTGGAGGCCCGGCTTTTACACAGCCCCCACCCAGCTTTGAGACCCAAGAAAAGCAAGTTGCTCACTCAAGCTGATTACGGGTCAAAAAAAGGGGAAAGGAAAACGGGTCGAAATCATTAAGTAGCATAACGTATAGTTAATGTTTCTCAGGCGGAGAAGTTAAGCGTTCTCGGTTGCCCTGTGAGTTTTGGACTTAGGTCCAGTAGGTCCATGGTGGTCGACTGGACGTTTCTTACGCTTCAATGTTTTTGGAACATACGAAGGATGAGCAGTAGAGCTCGGAATAAATGCTGTTGGCTAGTAAGTTTTAACTTCGGTGCCTTCAGATGATGGAAACATGCTATCTTTTTCAGCCTGTGACGTATGTAGGCGTTTACGCCATTTTCTGTTAAAGGCCTTTAAATAGTCCTTATTGTCAAAAGCGTCTGAAGTTATTTCAGCGATTGTACCGTATATAAAGCGTGTACGATAATATGTATATCCTCCTTTATCCGTTCTCCATGTTTTTTATCTTGGAATTCGGAGTGGACAAGGGGTGCAGTAGAATCATGTCTTCTTGCGAGGATATTCTCAGTAATCGGAATTCGACTAGTGTCTATATTTAGAGCACTAGAACCGTCAGGGTTATTAACCTCATAGGTTCCACTTTTGATGTCAGTTACAGAGATTACATATGGTCCTATCCATTTCGATGCTAGTACAGTAGCATCGGAATTACGTTGACGGATGTTAACTCTGTCTCCCACCTGATACTCTGCTATCTTCTTGGTAGCATTCCATCTATTTTGCCTTTTTATTAAGGCCACATTAAGTGTCTCTCGCAAGCAAGGATATACAACGTTGTGTATGCGTTGTACCTTCTCTAACCATGGCAACTCATGGTGATCAGGTTCGTCCTTTTTAAAGGGTATTTGTAACTCACTATGTCTGCCACGAAAATAGTGAGCGAGTGTAGTTCCTGTATCCGGATCAGCACACTCGTTCATCTGTGTTTGTACCAACTTAAGGTGGTACGGCCAATCATCTGCATCATCTGTTAATGCAGTACGCAAGAAGAACTTAAGTCTTCTATGGCGCGTTTCATTCGCGTCTTGCGTTTGCGGCTTATATGGCACACCTCTCTTATGGCATATGCCTGACATGAGTACTAGCGATTCCATTACGTCATCGCATAACACACTACCGTTATCAGTGCACATAATACCTGGCCATCCGTGGTCAGCAAAGACTTGGCAACATAATTCTGCTACGGTCTGCGTACTCTTGTCCTTTAAAGGATAGAGCAAGTTATACCGTGACGCGACATCAAAGAAGTGTCATACGTAACGGTCACCTGTGTGTTCGGACGTAGGCAGGTCAACCAGATCAATGATGACCCTTCGCCATGTAACATCTTCAGTCACACTCTTAAGCGGAGCAAACCCATGGCGCTTGATCTGATTGAGATCACAGTCTGTACATGACTGATATACTCTGCCAACTAAAGTTGCCAGTATAGGGTGCGCGATCTCATTTCGCTTTGCATCTTTAAGTGCGTCTACTACGTTCTGGTGCTTCAGCTTATGGTTTTGCGTCAGCCAAGTAAGAATGTTTTCATCATTCTGCTCCTCCAGAATAAAGGTAGGGTGTTGAGAATCCACTTGCGTGGTCTCTAAGTTTGTAGTGTTTCCAGACTCCTGTCCTGCTTTCGCATGAGTGTCATGAGTGCGCTCATGTGCGTTTGATACACCTGGCTTATTAAATAGTCGCATTATATGTGTATACGCTTCAGGATTGTCTTTCATTAGTCCCTTTAGAAATAGGGTTTGAAAGACCTCGGGCTTGGACTTTATGTTATTAAACAAAGTCCTAGCTAGAGACTGACGCTTCTAAACAGTAGTGTCATTAGTAGATTTTTTTCTTGTGCACAAACTTCAAGTGCTGTGTTGCCTTTGAACTGCATAACGTTCAATTGGGTAGAGAGTGGAATCTCTGATTCTTTGACCTTGTTAAGGAAGGTCTCAGAAGGGGTCCATTTGGTTGTTCCAATGGGACCTATACGACATATTATAGTATGTCTCTAGGGCGTCTTCTGGATGTCTCGGGTACCCTGATATAGGAAAGTATCTACTTCCCTATCTAAATATATTGGCTCGCATTGTATCATGTTTATTAATTTATTGAGCCATGGATCTTTACTCCGTAATGGGCAACACATTGTGATGGTAGCTTTATGTATATGAACATAATTTAATAGCTGGCCAATTGACTGCCATGGTGGATTAGCCCACGCATTATGTTTGGAGAGGTCTATTTGAAAGGCGTCTCTCAAAGGATGATTTAAAGTCCAGTAATTCGATAGTTGTGCATTATGATGTGCAGCAAACATATCTATGGTATGTGACCCAGATTAATTTTGATCCAATTCAAACCACCTGGGGTTACATTTCCAGTCCGTGGCTAGTAACTCTCGTACGGGTTTATTAAAGTCCGGTACGAAGCGTGATAACATATCCAGTAAGTGGTTATGTATCTCTGGTAAATGTTTGATGTCAAAATGAAACTTTGATATCGTATCATGCCATCGGCTCAATAATTGAGAGTCTAGCTTCATCTTCTTCATATACTGAAGGGATTTCTGATCACACATTAGCGTAAACGCTGTTCCGTATACGTAATCACGGAAGAGCTGCTACTGTGACAAGTAGCTCTTGCTTCACAGTTGAATAATTTAACTGTGATGCGTTCACTGCTCGGCTAAAGAATTGTATATACCTAGGCTTATTATCTATAACCTGGTACAATACTCCTCCGAGCGCGAAGTCTGGTGCATCCGTTGCTATTTCAAACGGCACGCCATCGACTGGTCTTTGTACTATAGGGGCTTGTTGGACTGTGTGCTTGAGCGCCTTAAATGCGTCATCACACTCTTTGGTCCACAAGTCTCCTAGTTTACCTTTTGGACATCTTAAGTGTCCAAAGGGTTTAAGATAATCAGCTAAGTGTGGTACTCCATCAGAGAAGAAGTTTACATATCCACACACACTATTTACATCTCTTTCTGTAGTTGTTGTTCGCCAATCTAACAGGTGTTCCACCTTACCTAGGTCGATTTTATACCTTCCCCCGATATGCGATAGCCTAAGAGCTGTATTTCGCTCATGGCGAAGTGACAATTCTTCTCGTTAATCTTGAAGTTTCGTTCGTTGAGTCGCTGAAGGACTCTTCTGACTAATGCGGCGTGTTCGCCCTTAGTTTTCGAAATGATGACTATGTCATCTATGTAGACTTGCACATTAGGTATGTCTGCAAACATTTCTTACATTACTTTTTGGAAGAATGCTGGTAAAGAGTGTAACCCGAAAGGTGCTCCTCTAAACCGGTATGGTTTACCTTTCCAAGTTAAACTGAAGTACTTACGATGGGGTTTATAAATTTGCAGTTGATGATACCTCTGTGTCAGGTCTATGGTTGTAAACACCGTAGCATCTTCCATTCGTTTCAGTAACTCGTTTATACGAGGGAAATAAAAACTATGAGTCGGCAATAATTTATTTATTGGACTCATGTCTAGACATACTCTGACTTCCTTTAATGTTCCGTCAAAGTTGTGTTGATCAACTGCCAGTAGTGCTAAGTTTACTGGCGTTTGTTGGTAATTGATTTCGATTACCCCATCGACTATCCATTTCTCAACTTGTTCATTCACTACAGCCTCATGTCTCCAAGAAACATAGTTTCTTGAAGAGCATTTGAGCTTAGCAAAATCTACCTTGGTTAAGTCAAGGCTGACGTATCTGTCGTTAAAGCGGAATTTCGCCCAGTCAGTTATTTTTATCTTCTTATTTACTAATATAAGATCCATTATCTTATCAAAGCCAGGAATTAATTCCTTGACTGTGTCCGATGGTGGTGTATATGGTTTCAGATGATTATCGTCTGATTGATCCTTTAATGGATCTATGTTGTTAGGTAAGCCAGTTACGGTTATCCCTAACGTGAGCAAATCGCTCATTCCGACTATAATGTCATGCTTCTGTGACATCTTAACGATAACAGCTTGAGTAGTGATATTTCTATCATCGGCCGGGGAGATTTTAACATCTGTGGTATCACACTTAGGAGTTTATCATCTGCTAAAATAAGGTGAGTGGTTTGAGTTCGCCTTTCAATGTCTTTCATTAATGCAAAGCGGTCGGATATACATGAAATTTCTGAACCAGGATCAATCAATGCAAGGACTTTATTTCAGTTGCAATATACAGAGATTATTACACGCTCATCTAAGGAGTCGTTGTATTTTCTTTGCAACGATTGTACCTGGTAGCACTTTCACTCCAACTTACTGTCGGGCTTCTTGTCACAAGACTTGGCATGATAACCATTGGTCTTTTCACACTTGTCACACTTCGTAAGGAAGTGTGTACAGTTGAGTGCATGTCTTCCATTCCAATAACCGTTAGGGGTTGATTGGTACATGTCATACCCACACTGCGCGTCGGCGCATTTCTTAGCTTCCATATATGAAGGTTCCTTGTCCTTCGTCTCCGCGCGTACCCCCTTATTGGGTCGTGTTGACTGAGTAGAGTCGCGAGTGCGTGTCTGGTTCGGACGGGTCTGATGAGGCATATCATCCGACGTCTGTCGTGAGAGATATCCTTGATCAGGGAGTTCACGCGATTTCTTATTTACCGCCTTTCCTCGTTACTCGGTGAGCGGGGTAAAGGGTGGATACAGTATCGTAAAACTGTTCCCACGTAAGTCGGGATAGATAAAACTTTGTTTCATGTCCCATGTCTCGAGCCTCAGTTGCGTACTTACGTCGCAACTCGGTGTTCATATTTTCACGGTCGTTGTTCCCTATGTTCTTACAGAAAACATGCATTGTCAGGAACTCGTACCATCGCTGAGCCTTGTCCTTTGTTATATCTGGACGTTTAAGGTAAGCATAGAGTTCCAGAATGTAGCTCTGAATAGGAGTATTTTCAACTGGTTCAGTTAAGATTGAACTCAGTCCTGGACTGCGCATGTCCTTGCTTAATGAGGATGTGACTAACCAACACACAGCGTCACAGGCGTCTAGCTCGTGTTGGTGGCGCTGCAGGATCAAGTAACTTGTTCCTGTTGGGTCGAATGACTGCATTCATGCAGAAATCCACTGCTGGGGAGCGATATCGATCGTCTCCAGCATAACCGTAAGCGCATTTAGCGTATGGGTTAGCGTGTCGAGGTCGTGATTATTAATAAACTCGACCTGCTTGCTGCTAGCATCCCAGTTCGACTTAAGTCGACTGATCTGCCCCTTGTACTTCTGGTTATCCCGGTGGTCTTGTCCACGTTGGGCCTGAAGTAGTTGGTCGATGCGCTTCTGTTGATTCGCGATCCTATTAGCATAATATGTTATGTCTGCTTCATTCTTCTGGTCATGAGCAATGTCCATTTTGATCATGTAGTCGTCGACCGAGTTTTTAAGTTCCGTCACTTCATCAGAATGGAAATCCTCTGCGGGTTGATGCAAAGCAGTTCGATCGAAGCGATTAAACTTGACTTCGTTAATTCGCTTACGCGGGGGTTTATTGCCCCGTGTAAAGTCCATGGTAGAGACCTTTCGGTGCACTGTTCCTTGGATAGTCGTTGGTATTATTATCTTGAGTGATTCATGCGTCTGGATGACATACCCAGTTTTAACTGGTCTCTGACGTGAACGGTCTCCCCAGTTGGGTAAAGGTGGTGGAGTCCTTTTACCTGCCTCTGGGTCTATAATACCCTCAATAACAGGTGACTCATGGCCGGGCGAAGGAACAGGAGTGTAAAATACCTGGACTTCGGGTGGTAGTTCCTCGTAAGGTATAGATATGCTGGGCGCATCTGGGTCAACTGCCACAGGTTTTGCAATCAAATCCTTACGCTTTTCGGGCGTCATTGACTGCTGACGTTCCGTCCACTGCTGTAGATCTTTAGTAGTGTCTGGAGAAACATGCTCGCGTAAGCGCTTTGCTTGTTTTTCCGTTCCATACATTCGATCTACATGTTCAACAGACAAGCCTTTCATAAAAGCGGCTAACTGATTCTAAAGATCAGTGTTTTCAGTTGTTAACCTACTTATGCTCGTTAGCTCAGTGGTCTCGGACGTAGATTCGGGTTTGCCACTTGAGCTTGCCTCCTCTTCTGGTTCCGGTGTAGGTACCTTCTGAGACTCGTCTTTGTCCCCTATAATTGGGGACTTTTCTTTCTGAGTTTCATCAGAAGGATTAGATGGGGCGTCTTGAGATGTGTCCCTTGTCTCACTTCTTGGCTTCCGAAATGCGAGCTTCTAAGTTGAGGCAATAGTTGGCCCTCGGGCTCTTTCTGCAAGGGTAGTCTCCGTAATCGGAGTGGCTGCATCCTTATCCGAAGCATTGTCCAGACTGTTATTGCCAGAGACAAGTGCTTCGGCTACGGTGCGGTTAAACGCATCGGCAGCAGCGGCGGCACTTGCAGCTTCTCTCTCCATCTTCTTACGTTCGGCCTTGCGTTTCTTTGCAGGTGTATTGTCTTTCTTAGTCATAATACTTAACTTAAATGACTGCGTTTAGGAAAAAAATTGAGGTAGTTATCTACCTTTACGTTTAAGTAGTCTAAGTAGTTAATACCTTTGCTAACTTTAAAATGTGTAAGTTCCGGTCTATCAAGGCGATATTAACGCCTTAGAGTAATTAAACGCTTAGATTAGGTCTAAGTATAATAAAATTTCAAAGTAAATAATTGAAGTGAGTCTTTTAATAAATTAAGGTAAGCCTCGTGAAGACAGCAATACTCTGAGGGATTGTGAGGCTGAGACATTGCCAATATATATATACCTCTCAGTACTGTTTTCGCCGAAGGGATTTTATTTAGTGTTTCGTCGTCGCTCTAGTAGAAACTATGATATGTTTCGTTGGGGCGAATCCGAGAGACTCATAAAATCCTATCTTTAGAAAAAAAATAGAAAAAAAAAACTCTCGAAGTCCATAGTTATTGTACTAACCAATAACTTGCCACTTATCAAGAATTACCGACTAGCCTGCATCAGACTGGCACATCTGGTTGGCTGAACAGAGGATAAACTAAGCAACGCTAATAGTCCTTAGAAACCTATGTTCGGTTGAGCCATCTCGCTACCGAAGTATTCAGATATAAATAGATTTGGAAAGTAAATATAGTTCTATTAATAGAACTAGTCCAAATCTTATATTTGGTATTTTACTGGGGGCTTTTAATGGCCTTGTCCAAATATCTGATATGTAAAATGGAAAAGGTGGTCGGCCTCACAATCATTTAAATTTACTTAACTGAACAAATTGGATTGTCTTTATATATTCATATATATATATATATATATATATATAATAAAACTGTTAAAACCCATTTAGGGAAAACTAAGTTTACGTACTTTTAAGTGTCCGTTTATATTACAAGATTCTAATGTGGGGGCCCGGCTTTTACACAGGTACCTCGCTACGCAGGCCCTGAAGGCGGCGGCGTTGATAATGACTGGCGGCAAGTGAATTTCCTTCCCGAGTAAGCCTATGGCAACCCCATATGGAACGACATCTACGAAATGACCCACGCTGTTACTAAGGTCGGGGCAACCACGGCCATCGTCATTCCCCTCCGACCATGCGCCAAATGGTGGACGGCGGTCAGCTCACGTTTTCAATCAGACCCCTTCATCATACGTAACACGTACTCTCCCTTTCTCCGACACGGAACTACTGTTGTCGGCCGTCCGTCTTGGCTCTACACGATCGTAGCTCTTATCGGTCCCCTTCATACTGCTGTTCGCGACTCCAGTGCACTTACAGCGGCCATTATGCTGCCCGGGCCAACCCCAAGTTCGAAAAACATTGTCCCACCTGCATCGAAGCTAAGGCCTGTTTTGCCAACTTTATAAAACTCTGAGGAAACTATTGTTTTTGGAATTATGGACTGTATTTCGGATAGTTTCTTTTCCAGTACTGTATTGAAATTTTTATAGCCAGTCCAACAAATTATGGCTGTAGGGCAGCCCAGAATTTCCTCAAAAAGTCTATTGTCCAGTTGACAAACGCCATACATAAAAATGTGACATACTGTAATTTCAAAAGTGCGCTAAAAAAAAGCCAGAGTAGATTTTAAAATAGAACAGTCTATTTCTCTTATCCAAGTGAAAACGTTGTCTGACCCTCGTTTTCACTTATTAGAGGAAAATTTCGGATTTCGAATTTTGAGTAGAATTTCTTGGAGGTGCAGTCTTGTAATTTGAACTTGCCAAAAGGGACAATCTGAACGAATATCAAGTTTCAAATTGTCCTGAAAATTTTCCAGAATTTCAAATACATTTCATAATTTCAGCACGAGGATATGAAATACACAATTTAGTTGCCGGAGTAAGGTGTTTTACTCGATCCAAAAGGCTATTTTCACAATTTCAGAAAGTTGGCAAAACCAGCCTAAAATGCACGCGAAGGGAGTAGCCCGTGAGTCAACAGATACTATCTATGGCCCTGGCGAAAAGCTGCACATCGACCTTCAGGGTCCCATCCCCCATGATCGCGATGGCAATATTTATGCATTAAACATGGTCGACGCTGTATCTACATTCGGCATCCACAAAAACCTGCCCAACAAAATGTCGTTGGAACAGCAGGTGGGCGAACTTCTAACACACATACCGAGGCACTGGAAACCCCACACCCTCACGTCCGATGGAAACTTTGCTCTCCAGAGCGAGAACCTTCGCAATCATCTTACCTCGCAGAATATGGCACTCCGTGTTACGCCACCAAACACCCCCCAAATGAACGCAGCGGTCGAACGCCAACACTCTACCCTCAATACCTTGGTTTGATGCCTCTTACTTGATGCTGGTATGCCCCTTGTTCTCTGGGGCTTCGCCAAAACATTCGCTGACACCCTTCGGAATCGTACCCCTCCCAAGAATGCCAAACTGTTCACTCCGCATCGTATATGGCATAGACAATCGGCCGCTACGTACCCTCATACGCGTTCTGGTTGTGTCGTTGCATTTAAAATATACAAAGGCTTCAACTACATACCCCAAACACAAGTATGCCCCGCCATGTGGCTTTGGGTTCTCCGCGGCCAGGTCCTAAATGGCACCGATTACACGTTCACAATTCAGAGTTTTTCGACCCAGATGATTATCCATAGCCATGACGTCCAAATTTTTACAAAGGAACGCCCCCAATGCCACACGAGATTCTACCCCATCTATATGGGAAATTCCCAGCGACTGGGCAACAGCTAGTCATCACATCGCCGTCGAGATTCGTTATATTTCCCCAATTCCTCCGGTCCCCACCACCATACCACTACCTCGGCCCTCCCTTCAACACCTGCGCCCGGACAACCACCTCCCACTCCAATTCCTCCAGACCCCACCCCTATACCACTCCTTGCTGTCGTGCCTCCTCTCCCTGACCCTCTCCCACTCCCCACCCCCACCATTCCTCCCCTACCAACTCCCATACCACTCTCGACAATTCCCTCACCGCCTACTTCAATCCCTCTCACTCACTCCACCGGTATAGCCGACCCCCCCACACACCTACCTCTAACTTCGTTCCGTCCCCTATGCCACTTCTCTTCAGTGTAGCCCCCCTGATTCCTCACTACGATGCGCTGACCCGCATTTTACACTATCTCGTCACTATTAAAACATTTGCTCTACGCTACACATCCGCCCCCGATAAGCTCGACATCAGCCATCACCTCACAACGTATACCGATTCATACTGGGGCTCTTGCCCACTCACCCGGAAATCACATACTGGCACCCTCATCACTCTGAACAACACGCCCGTCCACTGGCGAAGTCAAAAAAAAAAAGGACTGTCAGTATAAGTTCCACAGAGGCCGAATATATTGCGGCATCTGAGGCCACGCGTGATATTGCATGGGTCCGTAATATACTCAATGCTTGCGGGCACACAGTTCTCCATCCGACTCATCTCCATGTCGACAATCAATTGGCTATTGAAGTCGCTTTTGGTACGGGCACCGCCAAAGGCCTCAAACACATCGAGGTCCGAGCCCACTACATACGCGACTGTGCCCACCAGGGCATCATTAACAATAGCTACATCTCTACGCACGAGAACCCCGCTGACCTTCTTACCAAGTGTCTCCACGAGTATTTTACACAACAAATACTTTCCCCTCAAGATTTCCACTTCCCGATAACACGAAAATCATTACTGGGACAGGTTAAACCTGACTATCTGGGTTTAAACCCTAAACTAGGTTTTTCGGTTACTGAGCATAATCACATGTGGTCAATAATCGTGAACACAATTTTTACTCCGTTTATTATCCTACAAATATACAACTATATTCAATAGTAAACTTAATCAATTATGTTGACAGTTTCTAGTTCCAATAGCACTCGTCAGTGCAAAAGGGCGAGACTTTTAAAAAGATGATTAAAGTCTGTTCAATATTCAGAAATCAGAAGGCTACACGGCCCTCTGGATAGTGGATAGTGTTGCGGTCAAAGCCAAGTGGGGGCAAATGGCAATTTTCCTGACACAGGCCCGGTGACTCTTGGTACAAAGCTCTATGGGTCGTTTGTGCCTCATCGATTTGTTGGTGAAGACTTTATTTTCGTTAATGTACCAGGTTTTATTGGTGAATGGCTCTATATAGTGTGTACAGATGAATCGTATTGGTGGGATACCAATCGTCACTTATTCTGGCAATCAGTGACGAGCAATCCTTAGGATACGACGCATTGAACTTTGTGTGAGCCTGGTTATTAATCGCAGCTTCGAGCGTATTGTGTGTTTATTGAAATGCTGAGAATGCGGGCGAGCACTCTGTATATTCTTACTCAGAGGCGAGCAACCCTGTGACTTACCGCGCATTGAACTTTGCGTGAGCACTTGAGAGTCGGTGAGCAGCTGCAGCTTCGAGCGTGTTGCATAGTCGCCCTGAGTGGTGTTGAGTTGGATAACATTATTTCGTAGAAATCGGAATATGTAGAGCATTATCACGTAGGAGGCGGAACATGTACAACGTTATTACGCAAGAGTCGGAATAGATTACCGCTCATTTTTTATATAGTAATTTAGTATCTGAATTTTGGTTTGTACCGAACATTATGTTTTGGCATGTGCTGTATTTTATTGTCATTTTGTATAATAAATTTGACTATTAATCTTATCAGACCATCTATACATAGGTATATAGGTGTGCATGCTCCTTCATACTACATTATGCATCATAAGACACGATGGGGGTGCTAGGGTTGTCGTCGTTATTGTCGCCCTTATTCATGCGTTTGCAAAACGGTAGACATCGTGATGGATAATAAATTTTAACCGTTTCTACTTGATGCATGGGCTTCAATACAATGTCGTACGGGTTTGGAACACTCAAACAATTGTTCATTGTCTTTGATGGCTACCGAGTGAGAGACAAACTCGCAAACGAAAGCGAGAAGCTAGAAGGAATTTGGCAATGCAATCTATCGACGACTATATTAAGGTATATAATACTTATTACGTGATCGTTTATTGGTCTCACTACATTATTATGTGGTTAATATTAATCAATACTATATATTATTGCTTCTGCAGTGGAAGCATAAGGACAAAACTTTCGATGAAAAGAAGCAGTGTAAAGCAGCCGTAGCTTATTATAATATTGCATATGCAGAACATTTGATGTTGTTGTGTCGTGATAAGGATATTGAATTCATGGTAGCCCCAATGGAAGCGGAGCAGCAACTGCTTGCTCTCCAAATTAAAAACCCCGTTGACTATATACTATTATATGATACAGGATATTTTGTTCTCGGCTGTGATAAGATCATTTGTGATGTTGAGTGGAGATCTGGTGCAGTAATTGTATTCTAACGTCGCAAAGCTAGAACTTCACGCATAAGAGATGTACTTCTCGCATTCGAGAATGTTGACCCAGAACAACAACTCAAAGCAGAGTGTAAGCTCATTTTGAAGGCTGTAATAGCGTACGGTTTTGATAGAGTCTTGCTTCGTCTTGCCCGCTTCACCACTAAGAATGTTATACTGGAGTTTCTTGCGCAGAATTTATATACCTTAATGTGTATACTCAAGCGTTTATCATGGGATGCTATTAAGGATACATGTAAAAACCTGAAGTTCATAGATTATTGTGATGCTAAGGATCGATATGTAGTATCTAACGCAGTCATCAAAACTTATTTGGGGGGATCTGCCCATGTGATACTTTGCGCCAAGCTAAAGAACAAGAAAAACGAGACGTGATAAATCTGCAATACGTTTGTGCGCCGCTAAGGGATGATTCAAATCGCAAACACCGACAACTAGTGTACGTCAAATCGCAAGTCAGTACAGTAGGTCCTACAGACATGAAAAGATGGCCGTGATGCGCGTGCTATTGGCTGATAAGAACAATACTACAGAAGCTTTGTACATTATTTCAATCGAGGAGTGTAATTGTTTACTGCCATTAGCTAGAATAAAGAAGATGACTACCGACGAGGGCGAAGGGCAAGACCAAAACATTGAAGGTCAGCCCTTGTCACAATCACACCAAATGTGTAAACATCCGAGCAACGTTGGAGCGTATCTGCGGAATGGTGCATGTAGGTGGTCGACAAGACCGAAGACTAGAAAGTTCAACGCCAATCAACATTCGATTGTTATAGCACAGCAGTTCTTAGATAAGAGTAAGAATTACATATGTACTATTACACGCGCCAAATTCAATCCACTGGGAAGGAATCATATAAAAACTCGGAAGACCCCGATGGGAGATGGGGAACGAGAGTTGTACAAGACATACCGCACAGCAAAACTCAGCACTTACAAGGATAAGAAGAAGGAGAGGAATCTCAAGATAAACAGGTTTTGACAGGAGATTCTGTACCTATTGTAAAAGTCAGACTTTCCAGGCTGACTATCGATGTTAATAAGTTAACGTAAAAGAAAATACGATTTCAAAGTAAATTTGCACAATGTAATCTAAGATTAACTTCAGCCCTTGGTAATGAGCTACAGAATAGGTGACCTTAGACTGAGACTATTGTTTATATGCTCCGCTCTAATCACTCACTACTTCGGTCTAGATTTATTCGGTGTCAGTAACTAAGATCAGATTTCATTTCATTGGATGCACGATATTTCATTCTCTTATCGTTTCACGCTTCGAAACTATCCTCCAATCGCAATTACTATTAAAATATCTCTAAGTCCAACTTAAGAAGAAATAAAAATTAATCAAAAAACAACAAGTTAGTGCAGTTAAATGTCTGCACCTATACCCCATCACTTGGTACCTAGCTCTCCATCTCATTGAAGGCATGGACGGGCACATCTAGTTGGCTTGCTAGAGGGTATCATTTTCATGCCCCATTTCTCAGTGGGCTATCTCGCGTTGAGAGTACTCGGAAATATAACATGTGTCAACAAGTGTCAATTAACCTGAGACCCTTCAGAAATTATATCCCAATATTCTGGTGGAATACATGTCGTTAAAGAAAAATTACCAAAGAAATATCAACAGAGTCTCCGTCCTCTGTTGTATACAATTATAATTTCAAATATCTATTTAATATTAGATTATTTGTTTTGTTTTACTGCATATCAAGATATCTATAACTAATCGATTAGATTATTTGGTTAATTTGCAGTTCCAAATATCTACAATTGCGTTTCAACGTATACCAGGTTTTATAACCGTATTGCGTTTCAACATTCGTACGTTTATAAAATACGTTTAACATGTGCTTCTACTATAGGAACCACTAATGAGTATGATTACTAACATTGTTTTTTTTATTGATGTCTTGAGGGGATTCACTAAACACTACCCCGTGGGCATGTAGATTTCACTAATCACTCCCCTACCACTACGGCAGTATATTTTCATGGCGATCACTTAGTAGACATATCCATAAAACCTACCATTTTTTTTTAGGGGTAGTGATTAGTAAAATTCAGCTTTTGAATATAGTAAACAGTGGATTTCGAGGGGCGGGTATAATAAGCCTGTTATAGAGTTCATATACAAGCTATTCACATGCGAATTAATTTACTTCTTTATTCTGTAGTGCTTACGTACACCGTAACTACTTTCCGGCAACGGGTACGCACTGACGAGAGCGGTCACTTTGTGATTTGCCAAGTATTTTCGGAGTTCTTACGATGTACAAGTCTGGGCAGTGTGATATTTCGCAGAACAAATTTTGCATATTCGTGGTTTTCCTTTGTGCTTGTATTCACGTCGATTACTGGCATGTCGACCCTTTTTACGTTCTCGATGACCAGGATTGTTTGGAGGAGATACCTGACATAATTTGCTCTCGATATCGAGTTCATTTGAAATTTGAAGAGTCTCCGAATACTGCTTCAAGTATGTCTTGACATGAAATACAGGGCTGTACTTAAAAGATTTAAAGCAATGGTGGGAATATAGTGGGATTTGTTTAGCAGTGAGCTAGCATTGAGCTATTGAGTATCGGTGTTCAAGCTTACATACATTCATTGGATCGGATCTTATATATACATATAGGTGAAACCAGTAAAATCGAGTGACTTACAACAGACCATTTCTCATTTTGTAGGTTGTACTTTTCTTTGAATTTATCATACCCCCAGGAGTTGTCCAATGCTAGTGTCATCAGAGTTTTGCCTCTGTGTACACATAGCATTCCCAACGCTTCTCGACGTATGCATGCGCAAACCGATATATCTAGAGTGAATGAAATAAACTGTCCATTAATGTCAATTCTGCCTACAGTAATGTAAATCTGTCTGGCTATTAACGTGCTTGACAACGCAAAACAAAACAAAAACATTTGTATCTACCATTAGACTTCAACGTTACCAAATACTGACCAGGTACGGGTTCGTCTCTCAAGTCTTGAACAGTTGCCATGACACAGTCCTTTGAAGCTATAGTAATTCCCTGCAGAATAGTCATCAGTGGTAATTCGAGAGTTCGGAATAGAGTTTATTAATGGGATAATTATCTCTTTAAGAGATGGCACGTACCTTTAGTCAGCAGTACTTCGATCTTTGAACCAGTCAACTTCTGTATGTATTGTATGTGTTGTAGTACGGGTTCGGTCAGTGTATGACCGAGTGTGTGTAGGCTAAAAGACTCAATTTGTCGACAACAGAACTTATCAGTAATGTACGGCAAGGGGTAGTGGATAGTGAAGTACCTTTAAAATCTTTAATAAAGTTATGCACTACATTATGTCTGCACTACATTATGTCTGCACAATATCACATCCGTATTGTCCTTGTCGTCAATAAAGTTGAAATAATTCATCAGTTCGGTGTCTGCGGCTTCTTGCTGTTCTAACTAAGACCCTTTTGTTTTGTTTTAGTCCTTTGTCGTCCACCAATCGGTGATTAGTAGCTTTAGATTGACGAGACCTCTTGCAACCTGGGCTTCGTAATCCACGGAATCAATTTTGGGTTACACTTTATTCATTCACCAGATCCACGGTAACTACGGAGTCCCTCTATGGTCCTACAATGTTGATACTCTCTTAGGCAAAATCCCTGACACTTTCACTTCTTTTGGCATCAAAGGCAAACTGACTTTGCTGACGGTGTACATACAAGCATACCCAGTTTTTCAAGCTCATAGCGGTCGGTCAGACCTTTATCGTAAATAGGTACCATTGAAGTAGAGCCATCACCGGCGATCATTTTGGGTCCATAGTTTTCATTGTATGTGGCTGATCCGGGGTATGCACTAATGATGTGACAAGTGCCGCCATTACTCACAACATTATGTTTATATGTTGGATAATTCTTATATTCACTGTAATACACAGACTGCGTGTCGACGTCACACCCAGGTCTCTCAGCTGGTAGTTCGACCGCATCACCTATCATTATTCCTATACCATCCTGTATCTGCAATGCTGACCTTGTACACTCAGGTGTAAACTGAGCGTACCGTTCAGCAGTATGAAATGGCTGACGACTTTGGAATATAAGACTCAAAGCTGATATGTAGATTAGTTTAGCGGTGTCATCTGTTATCCTAAAATGTGCGCCTAATGAGTCAAGATTGTCTCGACTATTTCAAAATGCGCACATAAATATGATGGACTTATGCTATTTACTCAATTTAAAATTTCTTCCTTGTTGTGATATACCTACATCGCTATCACCACTGCTATCAGGGTCTACACACTCTTCCTTCCCATCGTTCTCTGCATTTAGTTGCGCTTGACAGTCTTTCCTAGCCCTGTGTGATCATTGTGTCAGTTGGTCTAATCGGTTGTTGTAGTTTAACCAACTTAAAAGCAACGATACACAAGTAAGGTCTGGTTCACCAGTTTACTCTAAGCAAAACGATGATTTTTTATGAAATATTCACCGGGATCTACTGTATTTGATATAGGTGTGATATCGTCTGCTGATTGTGCCTGGCTGTGTTGTACGTTTGCATGGGTGCCTTGAATAGGCGTTAATACGTCGTTGAGTTGCACAGTAGTTAGACAAAAACCTTGCCTATTTAGATCTGGACTAAACTGACTTCCCATAGAATTTAGCACTCTACGTTCTTCCGGAGATGTGTGTGGGGTAGCTGATGAGCTACCTTCGGAAAAGATGCGCGTAGAGAATTTTCGTTTGATGTTGTTTATGGCTTTAGTATAGTTTCATGTGCGAGACGTACCCGCTGTGTTGCGTTGCTATTAATCATAGATGCATGAAAGTAATACCTATGTATACATATAGTTTGTCTTTTATCATCAGCCGCACGTGCGCGTACACGTAGCCGCACGTGCGCGTACACGTCGGGACAATTTTGTCCTCTCCCCACTATTGTGCACCAAGATGACACACTGATGCACTTTACTGCTCTATCTTTTGTCCTCTCCCCACTGTTGTGTACCAAGACGACAAAACTGCTCTATCTGCATCGCTTGGCAGAAACACACCATCGACACTTGAGATATCATCACCACAGACACTTTGTATATTGTGCACTTATCTCTTCTCTTACTGTGGACACTCTATTCAACTGATAGTCCCATTTTTATTGTAGTTCTCTATGTGGTAGTGCAGGGACTGGATATAAATTTGGGTGCATTTGAGCACCATTTTGTGTTTATGCTTCATGTGTAGGTCGGTGGTACGGAAATGCTTTGCGTTGATGAGCGCGTTGTATTTTTTTCCACTCATGTCTCTAGTGGCTAGAGCTGATGTGATTTGTTTCTCTGCTAGAGAGGGATTCAAACAGCCATTTACGAGCTCTAATATCTACATTGCCCCGTCGATCTTGACCTTTCGGCAACGATATCTTGCAATTATTTCTGTTCAGACAAGCGAATGTGAGTTTGCAGAACATGACAGCGGATTTTTTTTTTGGAGTTTACTTACCGATGACAATTGATATGAGGTGTAGGAACTAGGCGGCCCTGAACTAACTGAACAGCAAATAAATGTACGCGGCTCTCGACGTTTATATACCATATATGATATGTACAAAGGGTATGTTTGTCTATGTCTATGAGGAATATGCAATACTTCGGCGTTGTAGGAAATGTTTATGTATGCACACGGGCTAGTACTTAGGTGTATGCGAAATATTCATTCTGTTCTGATAGTGGAACTAACACCTGGACAGGTAGCAATTAGCAAAAGGGGGGAAATATCATGTGGAACATAAGTCAAAATTACAGATGCTTCCGGCAGCACCCGAAGGTTTCTTAATCAAAATGCACGCGTGAGAATTATGCTTCTTGTGGGTCACCGTCTTTTTTTATTGCAAGTACCTTTGCGACTATAAAGTTTTGCCGAGGTATGCCAACCGCAGAGTATACAGAGACGACAGAAGCTGTAAACATTAACTTTAAAAATAATGTGTGAGAATTACAAAATTTAAGAAACATATGTGAGAATTATACTTGATTCCTGATAGATCTATCAATAAAGGTACAAATATTCATAAGCGCTTGAATTTTAATTCAAAATACAAGATTCAATAGATACGAAGATATACGAGATCAATCACCCTACAAAATGCTACAGTGCGCATTGTAGACCCACATTAATTTAGGTAGCTTTTTTTAAAAGATTTTATATATCCTTTTTCGGCACTTCAGTTTGTAGTCCTGAAGGTTGGTTGACATTACCAGGAACCAATATATGTCGATTTTGCGATTAATTTATCTGTGATATGATGGTAGCATCAGCTTGGAAGGTGTCACTTCATTGGTGCTACCAGGCTTTAAAACTTGATGGTTTGTAAATATAGTGTATATGGTTGAGATGCTGACGCCGACTCGTATGATTGTAGACGATACACTTGTTCATTCTGATATACGTGTTGAACAGGATATGTATTTTGATATGCTAGTACCAAGAAGGCTGCACAGATGTTGGACCAAT
>NW_014039662.1:24386-33462 GCF_001186125.1 Sphaeroforma arctica JP610 | reverse complement strand
AACACACACACACACACACACACACACACACACACACACACACACACACACACACACACATATATATATATATATATATATATATATATATATTCAATTGGTTATAAGAGTGATACGTTCGTCATGTATGCTCATGTAGTTGACAGTGCTTTCGTTACCTCGATTAAGTCATCACAATTCATCGCGTGCGATCAAGGGTCGAGCCGTATCCATCATTCTTGATTTCGGGATCGATTTCGATTTTGTCTTTCTAGATTTCGGCATAGACTTCCTCTCATTATGCATACCCCTCACGCCTTGTTCCGCCATCTCAATTAAAGTCGTCTTGGCCACATGCTGGTATGGACACTGGACGTATATTTCAGTGAACAAGTATTAGCTTTCTTATTTATTTTAGGGGTTTAGGGTTTTAGGCGTCAATACTGAATGAGAACAGCAGCTTACGTTCCCAAGAATTTTATATCAGCATTGGTGTGAAAAATTGGCAGTCGTGATTGTATACTTTAGCAAGCTGAGTTAACGATATGCATAGCGATAATCAACATATATCGTTTGATAGTACGGATGACTCTTGGTATAGATCCCCTATTCATTGACGCGCCTACCTGCTGAGCAGGACATATTCCTTCGCGGGCGAAAGCAAAACAGTACTTCTTCTTCGGCAATTTCGCAAGTGCCTCATCGATTGTCATTGGCACGCTCGGCGGGAATAGCCCAGCTGGCCACGGATCGCCCTCGGAGGTCTTGAAAAGCTAGCAATGAAATCAGTGTTCACAAAATGAGTTCACAAGGGACATGCGAGTTTCTTTGTGCAAATTTCACCCGGCTCACTGAAATAAAGCATACAACATCGGAAACTCTGTACCCAATGCAGCTATAGATGATACGAATTGCGAATTTCAAGCGAGACAGGGAAAGTGAACGATGACTAAAATCTATCGTCGACTACGAGATATAGGAAGTACGAATACTGCATGGATTCAATGACCAAGAAATTGACATTTGCGGCTAATGAATTGTCTCCGCGAGAATCAATTGATATAAACGAACAGTCGACATAAAGTCCAACTTAATATAAAATTCAATCGCACTCGATTACCGGTATGTGAGCCGAATGTAGCGCCGGAGGAGGCTGCTGACTGTAGATTGCGGTTTGTGAATGGGCCGTATGTAGATTATAGGTGCTCTCGTCCTCACTGAGCGAAAACAATTACACGAAAACAAAGTATGATACATATATCGTGTATATTTGAACTCTGACTGAGAATGTCCAAGAATCGCGATTAACGTTCACACACTAACTCTGGCACATACCCACACGCGGACAGGAGAGTAAGTGATTTCGCTACATCGTCATGGGCCAAAAGATATTCGCCCTCTATCAGTCTGAACCGCATACATTGAGACAAGTTGAGAAATGAGAAATTTCATGATAGCACAATTGCCCAGTACCTTTCGTATCGAGTTGTATCAAAATCGATAAGTGGAGTTTTCACGCCGGTAATGACAAAAGCAATCCAGACTTCCGTCAATAGCATTTCAACAGTCGACAATGTGTAAAACAAAACTTGCAAGATCGTAGGTTGAAAATAAAACAGCCACAGCCGCAACTGTAAGGAAACAACTACAAACATTGCATCATACCCAGCCAGGTTATTGAATACAAGCGCAAGATTTCGTTTTATTGTCCATGTCAACTCCCTAGGATACAAAACATAAAAATTCGGAATTAGAATATATTTTTGGGATTTGGGATGTAGGAGTCAAGATTTTTCGAGAATAAGTCTATGGGGGTTTCAGTATACCTATTCCTCAGTAAGGCAGGATGAATAAGAACAGGGCCGTGTTCCTGTTTTGACAATGCAACATGGGTACGAAATTTTGGGCGGTCGTTAAATTGTGAGGCAGAAAATCATCCACAACTGTTTCTATACCACGAGAGCACTTTAGAAGGTTTGGTATACCCAAAATCACTTAATAAGCAGCATTATTGTACTGGTATTCTCCAAGGGGGTAGCAAAAAAAAAAAGCCAATTCGTCACATGTGCACTTATAGCCACAGAAGTATTTGTTTATACCATAAGTCTGCATTCGGTTGAATTGCCTGTCCAAGAATATCTCGCAGTTCAAAGCGCATTGTGTTGTGTATCATGTCGCACCGAGCTGCGGGCATTTACAATTTGAATTTTAAACGTATCTCATAAAGTTAGTCTGTAGACTGGATTTTGAACTGAAACGACCGAAAAGGCAGGTGTTCGATGATTTGCCACATGTCTACCTGACTGGCAGTGAAAACACGTGAAAGAGCGAGCGCAAATTCACTTCCTGTTTGCTTTCAATAGACATGTGATCTGAAGCGGAATAAAGACTCACTGAGCCTCTTATAACCTTGGTCACTGCACTCACAAGCCAGAGACATCTACAGTACGCAACGCCATCCAAGTTACACAGTACAGTGATGACCCACAAATGATGAGCAGTCATCAACTCACAACCATCGCACACGATATATCCAAAACACACCCAATAGAAGGAGCGCGTTGGGCCTCAGCAGAGTCCGCACCCACCATCGTGCAGTTTCCTCCACCGTCTCTTCCTCTGGTCCGATAATACCTTGACAAGTAGGTAGATACTCCGGCTTGGCGCTCACAGAAACGACCCTAAATAGAAATTTGCAGCATGATTACGACACACTTTCAGAATTGCATATGCATAAAGAAACTCTTACTTGAGGTACACGACAATTGTCACCTATGGCATACAGAGGAAAAACAAGAGGCACCATCTCATCAAATGATTTTAGGATTATATTATCGGCTCTAAACGGGATCTAATTAAAACAACAAATATATCAAACCCATGTGGGGTAATTTGCCTGGTAGTGGTCGGGCTGTCCTGGACATAGCCCGCCAGACTCATGCGCACCAGCATCTTGTGCTTCCCGATAGACCACAGCGCGTACACAAGATTATCGTCCGATACATCTATCGTGGTTCCGCCCACACTCTCCGTGGCTGTCCGCGTTACCGACTCCCTACGGTCAGCCAGATGTTTGTTGTCTTGCAAACCAGCAACTGGTTCATTTCTGGCATCAGAATTCGACACAGACTGAGCGGAGTCTTGTGAGAACGCCATGGTTGGGTGGTCTATGCGAGTGATCATGGAGCGGGCCATGTGCTTCATTGCAAAACAGCTGGCGGTCTTCGGCGTATATGTTTTTTTTGGTAGCGGTTTCTCGAGTATGATCAATTGTTTCTCCTGCGATATCAGATGAGATGATTGTGCATATTATAGTCTACAACACAGGGTTTAATCTACGTACATTTGTTCTTGTAATCTTGGAAATCAAAACGACTACTAATATTCCAATTTCAAAGTATGGCTCGCGAGATTTTCAATGTTACGTCAATGTAGGCATTCACATGTAGCATTCGATTGTACGTAGTAGGGTCCCCTATCGGATGAACCTCGAAGACACAAGTAAGAAACGAAAGTAGATATCACTCGTGCAGCGTTGACCATATTATTTCAGTTCTTTCTGACGGAAAGTCTTTTCTATTATACATTTGCATCGCAAGTTCGGGAAAATTGACAGCAAAGCAGCTCAATCGCGTCGCTGATTTCAAATAGCTGACTTGTGTGCGGAACACATCAATATAACGCTCTGCAATTATTAAGGCAAACTTACGTCTGTTTTAGTATCCACACAATTGATGGGAATTTCCCAGGACCCCATGTGAGGCGCTGGAGCGGAACTGGCTATGCACTCCAAGGCGCTGGGTAGTGTAGGAGTAGTGTAAGAGGGATTAAACAAGCTAGAAAGTATCAGATCACTGGGCATTGAGTGTTAACTGTATTCCAGCAATTTTTTTCGCTCTATTGGATGTGAATACGAGTTTCAATACAGATAGATCACAGGTTAAAATGCGCAATTACGGTACAAAATGTGACACGGCAGATACCAAAAAGCCAGAATTATGAGAGAATTCGGAGGTACTTACGAAGCTGTCACCAGAAAATCAACTTCATACTGCGCTGCCAACTCCAACGCCCTGGTGTCTTCCCTTAAAAGTGGCACAGACTGTGATGTATGAAATTGTGTTCAAGAAGTTGAAACCTATTGTGAGCGTATACCAATTAACACACTCCTGCACTATAGATGTCAGTATAACAAGCCAATGGCAGGATAGTCAATACACTATTGATTTATGAGAGAAAGTAAAAGAGTTTGCCTTTACCTTGTTGATCCATCTGTGTTTGATTTGTGCACTGTTGCCAGCTTGCGCATGTTGTCGACTCGAGGGATGGTTCGTAATATCTTGAGACATAGGATCTACTCACAGATTGAGATTGTAGAGAATTGGTTAACAGTCAGCTATGTCTCTATAATAGTCTGGTTATGATGCACACTAGAATAGTGTTCGGTGCGTACTCTTGCAAACCGTATCATTGCACACGACAGGCGAATACATCGATAGTGCAACACTTTCGCCCTTGTATCGACGTTCAGAAATAGACGATTTAACAATATCAGGACAAACAAGTTTTACACTCTGTCAATCAGGACAAACATGTTAACGAGGTCACAAATTGAGCCGTACATGTTCATTACAACTGTATATTGAAGCAACAACAAAGATCCGCATAAGCACAAAACTTGTTTAGGCTCAAAATTTCCACTATACAAAAGCATCGGCCAATTTTAGGAAGGACATATCCGGCTGGACACCCCCTGGGGACAAATGACAGTCACACGTGTCATTGTGAACAAAAAGTGTTCTCACGAGTTTTTGATGCAACTCGCTGTATACATATACAGTAGACACACGACAAGTCATGCGGTGAATTCTTTGATGCTGCAGGTTTTGAGCCAGGATATCCATCACACACAACACCCAGATTGATCTAACAGGACAATCATTTCTGAGCTGATTCTACGCTACATATTAATTCAGGATGTCGTGATATCAATATACCTGCATGTTTACTCGACGACAAGGGGTTATGGTGCAAATCGAACGGTACATTCGCCACACGCGCATTGGGCTGAAGGTGTAGCACATGCCCCTGCACATATGAAAATAAGTACAAACATCGTCGCCATGAGAAAAGTTTGTTCCGCCAGACTACGAAAATTCACAAAAGTGACACAGCTCAGTGACAACATCAAAGTGTTTTGACGACAATATGTTAACGCCAACAATACATGATCGCATTTGATGGATTCGATCGTAGTGGCGCACCTCGACTACACACACGCGGGCAAGAGAAGCATAATCATTGTTGTTCAGAGTGACATACAGTCGATGGATGGGTTTAGGTTACCTAGTCACGCCCAGTGTCATCTATACTGTAATTAGATTGGTTAAGAATGTGTTTCAAAAATTAAATTCGTACGTATTTTCCAACTCTATGAATAACGCATATCGTATAGGGATAATGTAACGGTGAAAAGTATAACTCGGGCCACCATGTGTAACATATATTCAGAGTGAGATCTGTACGTACAAACCACACCGTTTTGTACACCATTGGATCGCTCTCAATCATCACAGGCTTGAAATCGGGAGTCAGACTCAGTTGGTCCTCCAACCACGAACCATAGTTCTCCCTACCGCGCTGGTCTATTTTAGACCAAGTAATCTGATTCAGCAGCTGGAAGTGCCGACTACGATCTCGGACTAGACTGGCACATTTCTTCTCAATATGCCGTTTGGCCCACGCTGACACAGATAACGGGATATAGTCGTACACAGCACTGTGGTTGCGGATCCACCCCTCCTCCGCCTGAGTCATTGGAAGCCAAAAATAGGAATAAAAATAATAACAATATTTATTTGCCACAATTCAGGAGTTGCTGTACCGGCGTAGTTGGCAGGCAACACTGTTAGAGAATGTAATAGAGAATTAGGGACATGCGCACTGCCACATAGTACGGTGATACAAGGGCGGCTACCACCAATCAGACATATCCCTACCTTTCTGAACTCGATGTTCTCTTTCTCAATCTTTGCCAGAAGCACGTTCAGCTCTGTTTGTTGTTCTGACGCCAGCACTACATCACTTGAGTGCTTTCTGTGTATTAAAGTTCGTATATTTATTGCAAAGAGTAATGATAAATGCCACGTCTTAGGGTTAGGTCAGGAGATTTGTGTACGCAGGGCGGAGAAGAAACCGATACTGCAATACAAAAGAAGTACCACACATTCATCACAAATCACTTTATACGGATAGAGGCTGTAACTAAGAATTTGCAGTGTATATGAGTACACTAGTCAACCGAAGACATACACAGGTATGATTCACCCTCATGGCACACCTTGATGCATTCAGATACCTATTTGTACTACGTTTCAACTGCACCGATTACTATCCATATGCACATGATAAAGATACCAGTGAGAGATACCCGTTGTGCGGCAGAAAGTCAACTTACCGTGCCAGAAGCTCACCCCTTCGCTTGATATCGAATGTCGAGAGAGACGATAATCTGCCACTAAAATGCAACTTATTCCCTATTTCCAATGCGAGCCCAAGCCTGAAAACGAAAAGGAAATCTTGTATAAGACACTTGCCATAGGGTTCGATCGAACACATACAACTCCAGCCGACCATTCGGCATGGTACGAACACAGCGCACGTGGACAGGAATGCGCAAACCAACCGACAAGTGAAGACATGATCATCGCAACAAATGAAGACTTTGTGCGAGTTTCAGCTAGGATCGGGGTTCTAACAGCCCATATTTAGCAATGGTTGCCACGAATATAGTTAACCTTTTCAGGGCACTCGGAGGAAGCGTCACAACAAGCACAATGGACAAGAGCAACGCAATAGTATTGTTCTACCTTTGCTTTTGAATATTGCGGAGATTCATCGAATCGGATCTTATCAATCCAGATATCGTCTGCAATAAAAGAAAGGAACGAATGGAAAGATGACCATAGGAGTTTTAGGATACCACGGGGTTGCTACGGATTATACAATTATACAAGATGTTGCACACTCTATTATCGGTGGAATGGTACGAATCAATCAACTGGATAAGTTCAAATCAAACAGACCCAGCCTCTCAGAAGCAGACGAGTCTGCTAGCGATTGCACTCATAGAGCGATTAAATTACTCGCTGAGAAATGTCAAACATCCTCGCTCACAAAAACACAGACCCAAATAAAACATTCGCAACGGGTGACGATGTACGCTGCACCGGTAACTTCTATGTCGCTGTAGTGTCCAGTGCGAAGTGTTTGAGAACGTCTCCCTTGTGCTTGTGCTTGTGAATGATTCGTGGTAAATGATTCGTGGTAATTATTTTTCCCGAATTCGCAGCGGCCAAAGACAATTGTGTACATACCTTGACAGACTCGGCTGGTGATACAGGCTTCGATTGTTGTGAAAGAGTGGATGCTTTAGTGCTTCTGTGGACTCCTGAGGGAGTTTTATTCCTTTGTCGTTGCAGAAACTCGGCGTCGGTGCTCGACTGAGACTCTCGCTGTTCGCGCATTCTACGAATGGCCTCCAATTGATTTGCCTGTGGACGTGTTGTTAAGTGTCATGTATTATGAATCTAAACTCCATCCCACTGGAAGGGTCACGCTTCTACCAGTGCCCAACCTTGCGACACAAAAAGCAGTGCAACTATGCTTTTGAGCTCGTGATTCAAGTGCGCAATAATAATTGCAAAGTGTTTATTTCGGTAATTATGTGTCAGAACAAAATAATATATATATATATATATATATATATATTGTGAGAGTAAATCAAGTGCTAGTTGACAATAGAAAGCTTTTAATAGTAGATTATATGACGTTGGCAACAGTGAGAATTGATTTCTGGGCCCAGATTTATATTTGACAATGTGACAGTGTAGATATTTGGGTTCACAAGATTTGATAATTTCATATGGCAATGAAGTTATACTCCATAGTTCGCTACTATGGCCATAGGCCGATCACACGCCCTGTTGAGCGTTACCAGAGGCAGCAGTCGAGCGAGATCCAACTTTCATACATACAGCCTGCCACATCTAACACCACAATCCAGCGGCACCAACGTCCAAGCCTTCGCTGCTGTATCCGCGCCCCGTCTTCACTCATGATTTGCCGTGACTCTGTGCGTATGTGCTCACATGGGCCGCCATTTCATTGGGTCTGGGCACACGCGCCCTTTTCGCCTACACCGGTTGATCGCCATCGTCATCAGCTAAAACATCTGCTGTCCCTGATGCTTGTCCGCAACAACCGCGAAAGGTTTCCTTCGTCGAGGAAGACTTGTCGTACTACAGGTGTATCCAATAACCATCGCTCAGGGTGGCCATAGCCCACATCCCTATCGAGGTCCCTTGTCTCCCATGGAGAGTGCTATGCTGACTTCTACCGCACAACTGCGGTTCTACATGCAAAGGTATAACTTGCTTCTTTGGCACATTCCTTTCATCTACTAACTTCGCAACCACCGGTGGTGCCATCACTTTCATCCATGCAAGCGTTTATGCCGAGGAAACAATCACCTTGTTGCAATTCATCAGGTGATCTGATACTGCTTACCCATACGACACAAACCTGTCCACCTTTACTAACTAGCTATATTAACTTGAAACTATGATTGTGGGATTGAAATCAAGCCATTGTTACCTCTATAGTTTCTTTACTGGTAAACTATATGTAGTTGGTAACAGTGAGAATTGCTTTCTGGGCACAGAAATATATACAATAATGTGGCAGAGTAAATATTTTGGTCCACAAGAATTGATAATTTCACAAGACAATAAAAATATACTCTAAAGTTCGGTACTACGGCCTTAGGCCGATCACAATATATAATACGTATAATACATATAATATATATATATATATATGTATATAGATACCTATATATATATATATACCAATATCTATACATATACACACATTAATATATATATATATATTACATATATATATATATATATATATATATATATATATAACACACACACACACACACTACTACTCTATTACTATTACTAATACTACGTAACTACTATACATAACTATATAACAATAAAACAATAACTAACTACTACTACTAATACTA
>NW_014039662.1:21233-24366 GCF_001186125.1 Sphaeroforma arctica JP610 | reverse complement strand
AACTAACTAATAACTAAACTAACAACAACACATACAACAACAACACACACACACACACACACACATATATATATATATATATATATATATATATATATATATATACATATATACGTACGTACATGCATACATACATACATACATACTTACTTCCATACATACATACATACATACATATATATATATATATATCTCTCTCTCTTGGATGTATACCTTCTTCTTAGCGAGAGTCGCATTCTCGGCAGTTAGCTGTTGATTCACAGTGGTCACTGGGGCTGGCTGATGAGCGGGAGTGGCACTCGGAGGTTTGGCGAATGAGCTTTTCAGTCCTTCGCTTGCGATGTTATCGACTGTGTGTGACGTGTCAGCTGTATGCGTAATCGCGACAAAAAAAATACAGATTGAGGCCTGGACTATCGCACGTCACCACCGTTGAAGCGTAGTATACTATTAGGTACAATAGGACATTCACACAGGACTAACCAACTGCAACCGTAAATCAATAGTGTCACAGGTTGTGATACGCACAGATATTGACGGCAGAAATCACATATGAAACACCGCATATGTACACAATGCATGTGATACACACGGATATTGATGACGGACATCACGTAAAAAGTACATCATCGAATGGATTGCGGTCGCTACATATCCCATTCGTTTGTACAATCAATACAACAGTACAACTGTGTAGGGCATTAGATGTTCCACCGATGAGCTCCTTTGTAGCGAATTTCACACAGCAATTGGCAAACGTTTCGCACAAAATGTACTGCTTGTTGGAGCTTAAAATATACAATTACGTCGTTTCTGCTTCGTTCGACCGTGTATATTGTATTCAAAAGTACAATTTAAAATATAATGTGTTTTTTCCACAAAAGTTTACCGAGTAAATACGATATTCGAACGCTATCAATACCTGAGGGTAGAGGCGTTAACGACGTCTTTGTAAGCGTTTGTGGTGGCGCTGATTGGGCAACAGAAGGACTCGTCTGCGCATAGGCAGGCACAGCTTGCGGATCCTTGCTAAATGCTTCTTTCAACTGTTCGGTCACGCATTGGGAAACGCTCTCGTCAACGGATGTGGATCCCAGAATGTGAGCGCCAAAATCAGAACGGCTATCCGCAATCTGCAAAAACAGCCATAGAATAGCATACACCATTGGTATGAACATCACACGGCAAAATCACTGGAAGGATCTGGGAGAACTACGCTTGCGAAAGAACAGCCGAGGAAAGGAGAAGCGACTAGAAACTATCACCAGCATCATAAACAAAATGAAAATAATCAACGTGATTGGGTTTTGGGGTCGTTGCATACAGATATCATGTGCGATACATACAAGTGCTTAGAACCGCTGCAAAACCACACTGAGAATCGGAATATGAATACCTTCCTCCGCTTGGGGACACCGGGCTGAGCAGTTGAGTCCAACGTGGTACCTTGTGGCGAGTGAGTGACCTCCGGAATGGACCAGCGCTCGTTGTGGCCGACATCAGGGACAACTGACTCCACCTGCGTCCGTGTGTGAGTTGCACGCTCATTTCCCTCACTCTCGACATGAACTCGACCGTCAGCATCAATGGGCGATGAGTGCTGTTGGTGGATCTTTAAGCCGTGTTGCGAATCCTCAATCGAATCACTCTGCTTCCCCACACTTGGTTGTTCATCCCCATCTCCATCCGAGAGCAGTTCCATATCGTAGTCACTATCAGACATTTGTGCGTTTGCTTGCATATTGCTACTCCCATGTTTTGTACTGGCCGGTTCTGTACCACCCACTGCATCATGGCCAGGTACGTATGCCACTGCCAATCCATCTCCATCCACTTTCACTACGTTCTCTCCGCCTTCAAGATCGATGCGCAATGCGCCATCACTCTTACATGCCACTGCAACCTCCACACCACGTGACTCATGCATCGCATCACCCTCATTCCGAGCAATGATGTCACCCTCACTCTGAGTGATGATGTCACCCTCTGTAGAAGCGCCCCTTATTGCGCCGTCACCACACGCTTCTGCTTCTGCTTCATTTAAATCCGCAGAGGCTAATACAAGACCTGGTCTAGCCTGGTTCATCGTGTCATCCGCACGCGCAGGTGTCTGTGCAGCCGTGCCGGGCTGTGTACCCAATCCAACTGGAGAATCATCGCATGGATAATCTATTCCGTATGGCGTTGTGAACATGAATGTGGAATGAGTCAAGCGACTTACAGATGACAAGAAATATATATTAAAAACCATAGATCTCGATGATATTTGGGTGCTGTCAGAAGAAGTGGACAGAACAAACATAGCATTGGATTAATTTTGTAACGGTTTTAGGGTTTTTTAGGATGAGCGTGTAGTTGCAGAATTGATGCCAGCTGGCATTTACTACACCGTGAGAGAGTAGGAGAACTCGCAGCAGGACCGTTGCATTGGCGAACGATATAATTGCAGTCTCTCGTGCACTATGTGAAAGGCAGCACACGTTTACGTTTCATGATGACCACTAGTTTGACTCAAATACAATTGCATTGAATACTCATGCTACTGAAACATTCTAATATTCACATCCCATCTACAGTTTGTGGGTGACTCACCTGTGAGCACTATGGGCAGTTGTAGGATGCGCAGTGAGTGTACATCGCATGTACTGGCCCCAAACACGTCCCCTACTGAGTCTACAATGCCACCGCATTCACGTGTCTGCACAGCATGCCTGTGCGTGTGGACAACAAGCGAAGGTGAGAGTATAATTAAACACTCTGACACTAGTCAATTGCAAACCATTCCGAGAAGACCATCACGCTGTGGTAGATTGCTTTAAAACTATCCTTACACACAAGTATGTGTACTTCAAGACTTGATATATCATTCGATGGCGTTAAACAATAAAGATAGAAGCGACCAACTGATGTGGTTTTAGATCATATTTATTTCTGAACTCAGGTCTCACCCTACGTCTCGTAAATTTATTTGCATACACGTCTAAATTATTGTATATATATTTATATTCCTACTTTTAGAATATATACATACAAAGATACAGAAATAGACAAACATATACGTATATATAGATATATAGATATATATATATATATATGTATATATATATGGATATATATATTGTTACTATATATT
>NW_014039662.1:4697-19942 GCF_001186125.1 Sphaeroforma arctica JP610 | reverse complement strand
TATATATATACGACGAAATGGCGGAATGCATTTTTGCGGCGTAGCTATAGTCTTTGATTCGCCGCTTCCATACGAATCCAGTGGGTATCACGGCGAAAATAAATGTGTATACTGCTGTCTGCAGTTGACTATGAGCAATATAGAGGTACGTACCATGATACAATAACTATGCTGTGTGACGATGGCCGACGATGGGATGTAGCATCGCAGAAAAGGACACAGAGCATCAAACGCACAAAAAAAACAGTACTTTGCGTTTTATAGGCACTCTGAATACGTCACGTATGCTACTTTGCACTTATGATCGGACGACAGGCAGAAGATTTTAGCTTGCACACACTACAGTGAATATAGGAAAACTATAGTGGATATAGGACGACTACAGCGAATATAGGAAAACTACAGTGAATATAGGAAAACTACAGTGAATATAGGAAGACTACAGAATATATGAAAACTACAGTGAATATAGGAAAACTACAGTGAATATAGGAAGACTACAGTGAATATAGGTACTGGAATACTGCAAAAATATTGCCAATGTAGACGGTGACAGCGCAACTCATATTCGACCTTCACAGCGCAAAACACCCAAAGCCAGGAAGATGAATTTGCATCTATTTTCTTGTTACATACGAACATGGATATTAGACCTTAGACGGAAGCGTAACAAGAAAATAGACGCGATAGAAGATGAAATTGCATCTAATTTCTTGTTACGAACATAGGATATTGGACCTTGGACTGAAGAGTGCTTCGCATTTACGAGAGTTCAAACCCACATACCACAGTCGTCGGTCACTCCACTTGCCCTTTGCCTCGGGCTGGTCTTTCTTAAGCTTTCTTGTCTTGGCCATGATGGATACCGCAGCGTGTCACAGTTTGCTCAGCTTTCCTGATAATACCACATATGTTGTTATAGACAATGCTTGATGTGCTGTCGTACTGACTATGCTTCAGTGCAAGTGTACTGTGCCTGGGCTGACTCGCCCTAAGATACTCGTTTGTCAGTTAAAGCGATATGACGTCTACTGTGCTAATACGCCCCATTCAGCATCATATAAGAAAGCTATCTGCATCTCAGCACTCACTCGTTCATACACTCTTCCATGCACACAGCGCTAGTCGTATTACACCTATTGCCCTAACCTCTGTGCCATTTGTGATATCAGCATACCTGCCTTTGAGTTTCGTTTACGCGTAGGCGCAGGGTTTTACAAACGTGTAGGGTTTACTAACGTGTAGGATTTACTGTGCCATTAAAGGGAATTACAGAAAGAGCGGGATCGGATTCAGCAGAGGGGGTTTCGGTCTACTCTAGGCTACTACGCAGGAATATTGGGTATTTATATTAGTTCCTATGGCTGACACCATTCATGTATAGTAATATGAGCACAGTGCAACACTCACAACCAGCTTCGCATGTCAATACGTGCGACCGGCACAGTGCGTTCATTGCCAATACATGCGACAGGTATAGTGTGCTCATTAGTGATTGAAACACAACAGAATAAAGCACACGGTTGTGTCAATAAAACCTCAACAGGTGTTGGCACATACACGATGCACAGCGAATTGGTCTTACACATTAGAGTTCACCATCAGGTGTACGCCTATATGTAGTGCGCACAACGGTAGTAGCTGTGGATTGTAGTTTTAACCACGCCAGTCTCACCATGGATAACGCACACCTTTGTGCAGCCAATGTAGCTGTTAAGCAGGCCCTCATCAAGCGATTGCAAGGGGTGCTGAGGCGTATTCTCGAGGTTGGTTCTGATACACATCGTGACTTTGTCCGTTTCTATCGGTCCTGTAAATTGATACCATTGTGTCTTTATATAACTATGTTCTAGTTTATTGTAATTCACTGTTTTCGTCGTGTTTCGCGTAACATGTATGGTGCATGACGGAAAGGTTTACATATACGCCGTACATGAGCTGCACGCTCGTTTACTTATGCACACACAAGTATACATATGTAAGTATATGTGTACATACACACACACACTCACACACTCACATATATATATATATATATATATATATGGAATATACGTACTTCAAAAGTACTTTTGGGCATAGATAATCATATGAGTAAAAATATATAAGTATATACATCTCGGTAAGTTTGATCTGTCAGAGGATCTGTTCTGTTGACAACATCACTGTTTATCAGTTCTTATGCATGTTTTGTGCTTTTGTATTAATTTCATACTAATCCTTGAAGCATCTCTACCCAATTGACTCAATTCGAATATCTACAAGAATGGTTCGTGCATGTGTATCTCCACTGCACTCTCCTCTGATTTTAACCGTGTGACATTGTCAGGACGACAGCATTGGGCGTACAAGCAAACATGCTTACAAGCACACATGCTTCTTGCAGTTGTATGTCTATCGCATCAATATGTTGTCCATCTCAGCTCGTTTGCTTCTGTTGTTCTATTGCTCCAGAATGCACGCCAACAACAGGCGGCTGGAGGGGCCACTGCTGCTGAGGTGCCAGCGCTGACTCCCAGAGATGTCCTTGACCTCTGCGATTGCGTGCAGCACATCTTATCGCATGGAATGAAAAAGTGTGTGGGTCTGTGTGTAGCGATGAGCGCGTTGTGATCCTTGCGTCCAAGTACTCGTCATTTAACACAGCTATAGTCGTGGTCCTGTCTCCCCACTGATTGAAAATTGAAATGACCAAGTGTGGCATTTTTAGCTAAACAAAGCGTTCATTATCAATCCCCGTGCCCGTTGTGCACTGTTGTTATGTGCATCCTTATTGTTGTTTAAATAAATTATGATGTTCGCATATAGGCCCTTAGTTAAAGACATAGCCAAGCTGTTTAAGCGAAAGACAATGCCAAATGACACATGCGCAGAGGAAATCGAAGACTTTTGGCCTGTGGTGGAGGCTGTTTCGAGGTATGACTGAGCTATTTTAATGCGTATCATGACGTTTGCTTTAGATGTGGGAATGTAAGTTTGTGAGTGGATCTAATCTGATTTCACAAGTTTGTCATTACCAGTTCCTATTTTTTTTTTACTATTCGCGGCCTTCGTGGAATTCGAACTTTCCATGGCGAAGACTTTCTGGTTTCAATTTAACTTGTGTTATGTACATTCGTCGTAGTACAACATTATAATAACCACATGTGATTTACTCGTTATTACTTATGTTATGTACATCCGTCGCAGTACAACAGTATATTACCCACATGTGATATTCTCGTTGATACTTGTGTTATGTATATCCGTGGCAGTACTACAGTATAATACCCACATATGATATTCTCGTTATTGCGGTACTTGAATTACATGGAACTGTTTTCCGCATTATGAATCAATGTATAGCACGTCGTATGAACGCCTTGTCACTCATTGGAGATTGCCACACATATACTTAATGTGTGTGTTTGCTCATCTCATTTATTCGTTTGATGTACGGACTAGCGCACATCCCAACTATGCGCAATTTTTGGCGCGTGTGGTATCGCTGGCGTCTGATAAGTCTGAGCGAGGGCTGATGTGGATCAAACAGAGTGTGAGTCAGCGCGTGCTAGCGACCCATGTTATGTTTGTGGCAAAGAAGGGGCCCTTGTCCCATCTGCCCAGGTATTACCATCCCTGGGCATTGATGCGTGACGCTCCTGCCGTAGAGGCTGTTTTGAGTTCAATTGCGCAGTTGGAAAGGCCGCTGGGTGTTCACATTGCCGCAGACAATACACAGTCAGCGCCACATTCAGGTGTCTCTGCAGTGGCCGATCCCAAAACCAGCGCTAACGGAGTTACAGTGTGCAATGATGTCAACGGATTGGTCGATGAGGTGGTCAGTAGTGATGAACCCTCGGACGTACTAAGTAGCACGCCACACTCTGATATGGCGTTACCGCGAGGAAGTATTGGAGGTTTAGTTGAGAGGGATGTGGTTGTTATGTTTGATATGACACCTGCTGACACACAAGCACTTGTGACACGTTGCGCATCACCCTCCATAGCCAATAGCCATCAGGTATCGAAACAACACCAGGACTCACCATCCGACCGAAAATGGATCGGATCCCAAGACCCGTTTATAAACGTCACTACAGTACACCCAGATCAGTCACAGGCCGCTACATGCTCTAGACCAATTGACGTGGCCTCTCAAACGGGCGTTTCTAGCGGCGCTGAGTGTAGCAAGAAGACTTTGCCGTTAGAACAGACCGATATTTCGGACGCCATGGTAGACAGCCACATGTCAGGCAATGGCATGCACACTGCTGCAGTAGCAGATGTCTCCTGTCGAGAGAGAGATAGGGAGTGCAGTGCGCGTGATGGCTTGTCACCGCCAATGGATCGTGACTGGTTCAATGGCTCCGATTGCCTAGTCGACGAGCTTAGTCACCATGGAGGTATGACTCACCCGTTTTTATGGCACCTTTTTTTTAACGTCATTTCAGGTCGAACCACATGTTTTTTGCAGGACATGAGCACAAGCAACGTCACTATATTCATCGATTGCATGCGATTCATTATCGTGTGTATACGTCCTTTATTTTTCTGATTGTCTTTATAGGGGTTTGGCGCTTAGCTCATTTGTTCACTCGATCCACACTCTGTCACTCATGCACTGAAAGGTCTTCTAGGGGGCGATGCAAACAACCACTCGCCAACGTTTGCACACGTTCCTACAGGCTTCACGGACGCAGGTGTGCTGTGCATCTGATACCAATGGTTGTTTGTGAAGTGCTTCTGAAGCTATTCGCTGCTCGTGCAGATTTGTGCCTATTTCGATACGATGGGACCCACCTGAGCTATGTGATCCGGATTTTTAGGGTTTTTAGGGTTTTAGTAAATAGGTCAGGTGTGAGTAACGACAGTGTAGTACATATCTGCACAGACAGTGTATTGGTTTCATGAAGCTAGCTTATAATGTTATATGCATGGACGTCAGCGCTTTGATTAGTCCAGTAAACCCTAGTTAGTCGTCGTTGCACACTCGTATTGGACGCGTTGTGTCTTTTTTCTGTGTTCGTTGATTGTATAGTCTGACTGTGTAGTCTGACTGATTCGCGTGCCTGATGATGCGACGGCTATTGGCATTGGTGTTTATATCTATTAACAATTCATCTGCTCATTCTTTTGCGGCAGAGTCGAATAAGAAACTCGAAGCAGTGCTAGGGACAGATTTGCTCGACCCAAGTCCCAACCATCAGCCCATTGGAGCTTCGCGTATGTCAAATCGAAATGACTGTATGTACGAATGCGCTTGTGCTAGATTTAGTTGATATCAACGTCAAATCGAAATGACTGTATGTACGAATGCGCTTGTGGTAGGTTTAGTTGATACCAATGTCAAATCAAAATGACCGTATGTACGAATGCGCTTGTGATAGGTTTAGTTGATATCAACGTCAATCGCCCTGATGAGCTAGTAGGTGTTTTACTTTGGTTCAGCTGTATGCAGCCCCTTTACACCAATGCTAGGTAGACCGACGCGTTGCCACAATCGAGAGTGGCTACATCGTTTATTTGATCTTGCTTGGTCTATATGAAAAGAGTTTTCATGCAGCCGTTCGTTTGCGGCGAGCATTTATCCACTACATACCTAAGTGTATCAAATGAACAATTGTCGGCTATCCAGAGTGTGTAGTCTTGGTTTGTAGTTTCGAGGGATGGTTCGTTTGCCGCCTCATAACTCACATGATAGCAATTTCGTTTGTAGGTAAATTTAAAGGTAAACGAAGAGGCGGTCGTGTTATCAAAGAGCTTCAGAATGGAACTGTGGATGATACTCACAGTGCCGATGGGAGTCGTAGAAGGTATGTAAATGATAAGTGGGAAATAAAAAGTATAGAACATCAACGTAAAATATTACTAGAATACACCATTACAACAAAGTTAAGTGGGAAACATAAAGTATAGAGCATCAGCGTAAAACATTACTAGAATACACCATGACAACAAAGTTAAGTGGGAAACATAAAGTATAGAGCATCAGCGTAAAACATTACTAGAATACACCATGACAACAAAGTTAAGTGGGAAACATAAAGTATAGAGCATCAGCGTAAAACATTACTAGAATACACCATTACAACAAAGTTATGTGGGAAACATAAAGTATAGAGCATCAGCGTAAAACATTACTAGAATACACCATTACAACAAAGTTAAGTGGGAAACATAAAGTAATAGAGCATCAGCGTACAACATTATTAGAATACGCTATTGCAAAACATCAGTGTAAAACTTCAGTGTAAAGCATTATAAAGCACTAGTGTGGATGCATATGTGCCTATGAATTTGTGATGGCGTAGTTGTGTGATGATGAATCGACTATAGTGAGTGTGTTTGTGCGAGGAACAAACCTTAGGTGTATAGCGTGGATTTGCAACTTCACTGACGCGCTGCGTGATAACAGTACAATGCGCATGTTCACTATCCGCTGTATTGTTTTGCCGCTGGGTTGTAGCAACTATTTTGCACACATCGTCCAATGACTTTGGTGTAGGATTTAAATGTAACAATGTGTCATCACTTTGCTTATTGACTCCTTTAGTTTTAATGTGACAATATGTCATTAAGCTCCTTATTGACACTTTTGTTTCTCTCCGCCACGCATCGCATCTCTCTCAGGGTACAAAACAACAGGTCAGAGAAGACGAAGGGGAAGAAGTCTGTGCCCCCAACCGCCGCTGGATCAGTGCCGACATCGCGAGACACTACACCCCTGGATACCCCACCAACCAACCCACACCAACCACCCAACCCGTCTTATGAGTCAGCGACAACGCCACTCGACAAGCACGCACAGACACATCCGACCTTTGCAACAGCCACAGCAGACACCTATACACAGCATGCACCGACACCACAGGCTGTCTTTATTGTCTTAAGAGATGGAGCAGTGACCCCACCCTCACCCGACGCCCCACCTGGGCCATTAGGTGCTGTGGCCGATGCAGCACCAGACGTACCGCCATCGCTCGCCTTGGACGATGAGGGCATTGAGCTGCAGCAAACGTCCGCTGTATCCACACCAAGCATTCCTTCTTCCATGCCAAGCATTCCTTCATCCACGCCAAGTGTTCCTGCAGTTGTCCTCCGATCGCCTTCGAGTGCCTCGAATGATCCACTGCAGCGTTCGAATGCCAATCTGAACAGCAGCTCGGTCGTAGACACTCTTTTGGAAGAACATAATGGAGAGCATTGCGATGTTGCTACTATGGACGACGATGGAACCATTAGCGACAAGATGTCAATGGGTGACAATAACACCTTTGCAGAAACCGGCACTGTCTCTGACATTGGATGCGTGGTGAACGCTACTCCTGCGACCGTTGCTGAATGTTTTGGAGTTCAAGCACAGCTGCTGCACAGTACAATGCACACACCTGCAAATCAGTTGAAACCTAAAAGTGTTTCCAACAGTGGCACGCCAGTTGTATCAGATTCAGAATGCCAGCTTAGTATTGATATACCACAAGGCATCGACGGCAATGCTGGGGAAGCAATGATGAAGCCATCCACTGAGTTTCCGAGTGCGTCAAGTTATTCTTGGAGTGGGGCGGAAATCATCAGTGAACTACACAATGATAGTGTGGATGGGCATGGTGACAACGTGACAGATGCCAATGGCAGTTATCCGAATCAAAGCCCATCTGTATATACTGTGGAGACTCAAAAAACTAATATGAGCCCCTCATTCGACACTGTCGTAAATGGAAGCGCTGATGATCCAGACTGCCCTGTTGCGGTGGCACGAGAGAGCACTGTCGAAATACACACGTCTTCTGTAAAAAATGTCCAGAAAATGGCCAAAACTATTCGCACCGAGCCACCACCCGCATTAATTAGCGCCGAGAATGACAGTCTTGAATCAGCGGATTATTTCCCAACGGAAGTAGAAGAAAATGATAAGCCAACGGAAGTAGAAGCAAATGATAACTCAACGGAAGTAGAAGAAAATGATAACTCAACGGCAGTAGAAGCAAATCATACATCTACGGAGGGAGAGCGTGATAGTGCGGCTCATCAGTCGTCCACTGACAATGCCATGTGTGCAGATGATCATATGTCCAGCAGTTTGGATGTACATAACATGAGGAAGGCGCAAGTTTTGTTTGCTGGTGGTGAGATGAGCTGTATTGGCAGTGAAGTGCAAAAAGGTGCTATACATCAGGCTGCTTACAATTCATCATCAACCTCTCGCCAGCACTTGACCACAACTGGCGATCGGCCGGCAATCGAGACTCGCAGTTCAACTGAACACACCACAAACACATCCGAATCAATAGAAATACCAATCAAAACAACGGCCACATCAGCTGTTATCAACACTGATCCATCTCCCACTCAGGCCACGAGTGCACCTGTGGAAACTCTCACCTCGGCATTCATGGAGGCAACCATCCACACACCCGAACGGCACGCATTCACGCCCACGCCAGCACAAATGCAACAGCACGCACTCGCTACTCTGTCCCCTCCGCCACAGCCCAAGCGACCACGCACAGCAAGTGATCTGCAGCAGATGCACGCAGAGACCAACACGCTACGCACTGTGTGCAGCGACACAGACTACGAAGTGAAGGTCAACGACCACGCCATGAGCAAATTCAGAACAAGGTGGAACCGCCACCCACCAATGCTCAGTCCACCACACGTGCAAAGCCAAACCCTAAAAACAACGTCACACACAAACAGCGCAGCAGATGGCAATACGGCTGATGGCTCCACAGGTAACAGCACCAGTGACTGTGCACATCACAGCGATCGGGAAGACCTGGACGCTGAGATCTTGTACCATCAAACTGCTGATAGCAATAGTGCCGCCAGAGTGGAGGCTACGGCACAGCCGTTCGTTTCGCTGGGCCCGTCGTTAGGCGACGTAGGGATGGAGGCAGGTGTAGGCGATTTCCCTGTGGATGCAGCAACGGTGGATGGATCGGCTGTGGGTGTGGTGGGGTTGGATGAAGTCATTCAGTCACTGCGTGCGACAGCACAGAACTCCACCAACGGCACCTCCATGCAAAATGCACGCATACGCAAATGGGGAACACCGCCGGCCGGAGATACAACGCACACCACACCACACACCACTGATGCAGCGGAACACGCACGTCGCCTATCACAGCTGTATGGGAGACAGAGCGACACTGTGGCACCGGTGAGTAGACCGTCTTCTCATTCGACGCGCATTTTTGAGTTTGATGGTGTTGTCGAATATGGTAGCGTAAGATGGTGTATATGCTGTTCAATTCTGTCTCCGTTGGTTTACTCGTGGTGTGAACCTTGTTTAGAGATGAGTGGCTGTGTCTGATCGCCTTCACAATGGATTGCGTTTTTGTTGTTAGCTGTGCTTCTAATTGCCCATATCGTAATAGTATGTCACCGCAAAGTCGCAACTGGATAAACGAACTATTCTTGTCCTCTCAATTTGTTTTCACGGAAGTGCCCAATATTTGAACAGAGATTGGCCGATGCAGATAACGGTTAGAGTGGTCAGTATATAATAACTCGACTCGAATTGTTGTGCATCTTGTGGGTGCTGTGCTTTATTCCTTGCAGGAGATTAACCCACTCGAACACTTGAAAGTGTTGCTTTCTAGCTGAACACTTGTGTGCTATTTGTGCCCTTCTAATTGTAGGAAAGCGCTGAATCAGTAGATGGTGTTGGGGTGGAGAATGAGTTAGCGATGGCTATGCAAGACCTGCTGACGGCCGATATGCCGATCCGAAAACCTTACGAGATTATACACACAGATGGTGAACTTGTGGGAGATGTATATGGTGATCGAGAAGTGAATTGTCATTGCGAGGCATCTGAGGATGTATGTATATGTTGTGCGGTGGAAGATAGTGCTACTTCATCACCGGCGTCTGTCCACAGCCTAGTCACAGCCACGGACACTACCATATCGGATGCCCATGTGACACTTGGGCCACCCATGGATTGTACGCATGGTATTAGCACAGCCGAAAGTGCGGTACAGGACACGCAAGTCTCAGTTGTAGCGCCCTCCAGAACCACAGTGAACCATAGTGTGCAGTCGTTTGTGGACGAGATAGGCGCATCGCACATGATTGACACGGATGTGCATGAGATTGTGGTGGGTTCTTGTTTAAGCCCAGAAGTGCTTTCGTTGCAACGATCGCCAAATTCTGCACTATCAAGTGGCGGCACTACCTCGCCCATGAACAACAGCAACGACCGCATCAGTCCAATGAGACAAGGTATGTTGTTGCACATATATATATATATATATGTATATATATATGCTAGGGTATATGTTTTAGGGTTTAAGACTTAGGGTTTAGGGTTTATATATATATATATATGCTAGGGTACATATTTTAGGATTTAGGATTATGGTTTACACAACCACAATGGTAAACACTGAACGAGACGATTTAACGTTTCAGCTCTTAGCGGTAACTACTCGCGCACTACTGTATGAGCTGGTCAGTTCTTTTCGAATACACGCCTCCAAGAATATGATTGTATTAGAACTTGAATCATGCATGGATTCATTTGCTACGATCTTTTGTCCACACCTTACAGCACATTGAAATCTTCTTTGTCCTATTTTGTGATATTCCTAAACGTTCTTCAGAGTTTCTTGGGGTTCAAAACCCTAAACCCACTTTTATTTAGCCAGCGCAAAACATAACTCGTGGAAATACGGCTAAAGCCAACAAAGAGCAAACTCTGAGTGCAAAGAACTGCTGAGCGATAGTAGTGTTACGTTGTGTTACGTTGTGTTACGTTGCGGCTATTGCATTTGGCGTGTGCGTTGCATCAGCCCTACTGGTGCACCTGGTGCAGTGTATTCTCGCTCAATTCACAGCCGCATGCGCTCCTTCGATCAATTGTCAAGAATTAGATTGAACTCCTTGTGGCGACTATTTGTGTGCCTTCCCAAACGCATGCTACTGTCCATCCCATGATCAGCTGTCATGTCATCTGAGCCGCTTGTGCACAAACGCCCGTCACGATGGCGTACACCGCCTGACTATGTGTGCACTGGCTGCCTGCGAATGCGAGTAACCTTCAAGTACGGATTTCGCTTCTGCAACCACGACGGCAGGTGAGTAGTTTCAAACTTCACACCTTCGAATGGATGTTTTGTTCTGAGACTGTGCATGCAATTCTCTGGAGTGTGTGTATGTGTTACTATACAGTCAAAACATCTCCAAACACGTGTTAATCGTAAGCAGATGTCTGATTATTCGGACTACAATACTCGTCCAACTTCAATCCGTGTGTGTTGATATCGAAGTGTGTCACCTCTTGCGCATAGGGTTGTCATAGGTTATGTAAAAGCGATTAGCTGTCTATCCGTGTTAGAATGTACCGTGTGCCAACTTTAGAGACCCATTTGTCACGTATGGGGGGATGGTACTAAATATCATGTGCAATCAACAAATTTTCTCTTCGCTATTAAGTTGTCATTCGATGGTGCCACCAAATAGCACTCAATTATTAGAAGTTCTTTTACACATGTTTACAAGAAACTTGAGTCGACCACTCAACACATATTCTGATCACCAAGCTACATGTTGGTATAATATCTATATGATTTATAGACATTTATAGACACCGGTTTTTCATCCTCTCGCTACATCTCTGTGACACAGATTTCACTGCCGCGGCTGCCACACCAACCACGCCGTGATTATTCCTGGGCGTGTTGTGCGTGAATGGGATTTCACACCACGTCCCGTGTGTGATAGATGTCGCGCTCTCATCACCAGCGCACGCAGCGATCCCATTTACAACCTGCGCACTATCAACTCAGACCTCTATCAGCGCGTGCCAGAATTGGTGACCGTTGAGGTATGTCACGCGCCACAATTGACGAATGTTTAACCGCCGCCTCCGTTGCTAACCTAAGTAGTAAAACCCTAATATCAGATATGGTTTTAAACCTAAATAGTATGCGTTATCAGATGAAGTTTTAGACCTAAATAGTATGCGTTATCAGATGAGGTTTTAAACCTAAACAGTATGCGTTATCAGATGAGGTTTTAAACCTAAATAGTATGCGTTATCAGATGAGGTTTTAAACTTAAATAGTATGCGTAATCAGATGAGGTTTTATATCTCAAATCTTATGAAGCGATTATTCGTCAGCGAAGCACCAAAGCGTACATTGGGTTTGTAGTTTTGGTTTGTATCCAGTTTCACACTCTCACGTTTGACACTGTGTATCGTGTATACACAGACAAATCCAGACATCATCATCTGGTGTTCTCCTTCCGTCTAATTAACGGTGGGTATTGGCCCAGAGTTTTAGGGTTTTGGTCCATCGCTCGCTCAGTGACCACCGATTGGAATAATAGTGTCTTTAATGTGTTCTGCCAACATTACACACAAACTGATGTCTTTATCGGTACCTCCAACCAGTGCAAAAGGATGTGGTTGCGGTTTCCTTATCCTCTTTTCCATCCTGCGCTACATTGATTACAGGTACTGCGTGTTAAACTGGGGCATCTGGTGCAATACTTGCGACTCTGTCGATTGGGAGAACCGTAAGTTGATTCTATGGTTCGAATGGTCTCGGTGTATTGTATTATAGTGGATGTACTCGCTGCCAATTTGATCGTCCACCGGAAGTAGAGGCCATGCTCCTGCACGTGCTCATTCCAAAATATTTTTAGATTTCATATATATATATATCCTTGAATTGCACACCTTGAATGTCGGCGGGAAACGAAACTTATCTAGCCGGATTCTTATCATCGTAGGTTCATGGGAAGATTACAGAATACATACCTGGCCGATAATCCGATGATCTGCTCAATGAATGATTTGTATGACATTTCGTCGGGTGAGATGACTCTGTATCTGTGGAACTTAGTCAGCATTTTCAGACAGCACGTCATCACATGTGAGGTATGTCATTGTGCACTTGCTGTCAATAATGGATTCTCCGTGATGTCCATGGACTCATGGACTGCCGTACAAATTCGCATGCGCTCGTTTGCAATTCATAAGATAGTTTATTTGAACCGTCTTGTCGACATAGTTTGTGTTTTGACAGTGTCCTATTTTCGTATCAGGACAGCATCTCTCGGTATTAATATGTAGTTGATTACTCCCAAGATCGTGGCGCTGACAAAGCGGTAGTGCGTCACGATCTATCGACCGACTTGTACGTGCATGACGCGTGTCTACATACTACAAACCTTTCATTGACCCCACACCTCTGTTCATCTGCTGTTCGTAGTTTTGCAGTGCTCGAGGACATGTCTGCGATACGTGCCGATCGGGAGACACGATTTTCCCATTCGACACACACAACACTCACCAGTGTGAGCAGTGTGGCAGCCTACACCATATCAAGTGCTACATACAAGGCAGTGACTGTGTACGATGCATTCGGTTGGGCCAGCAAACTTAGTCACGCGAAGCTACGCCTTCCGCAGAAACTGGTCCTCAATTTAGTAAAATTATTAGATGATAGTACTTTTAATTCTGCTTTATTTGAGCTTGTGCCTACGAGTTGGCGATAGTGTCATTGTATTTGATATGTTGTGATGAGATCGACTGGAGAGGTGAGGATAGGACGAGATGTCGGGGTTCGGGTCGAATTTTGCAATTTGTAATAACATTTGTAATAGCGAAACAAGGGTGACGCACTTTGCACCTATTAACTTGAGTTGAATGTCTTCATCTGTACAAGTCACGAACAGTTCTATCGATTGCGATATGTTAATTCTGAGCATAACAAAGGGGGATTTCAATTCGATGGTAACACGTGGCAAAGTACTGCAATCCATATACTGCGTAGTGCCTCAGTATGTGCAGAACGCGAAATCACTACCTACTGGATAGAAGCACCATGACATAAGAACACCCAAACCTACGAAATAATAACTTAATGAATGCGTGTACATAAGCAAATACATGTTTATGTAGATGAGTAGCATATACAGCACCAACTACGACTACATTTGTCGAATCGATTCACGTATACACGTTTGCACACACATCACTACGCGTGTGTGAGCGTGTGTGAGAGCATGCATACACATCATTGTGTATGTAGACATACTACTAAGTGCCATGGCGTGTTTGTATACGTGTGCAGCAACGAATTGCATTGTATCGTGTGATCGCCGAACTGCAGTTCATGCCTATTAGCAATGAATTTATTTAATTAGTTGGTCTATCTCAACTACGGGTGATTCATTTATGTGGGAAGGCAGGTGGAGGTGAGTGATCTTTGTGTGCATACCAGACTGCGCGGCATGTCGCGGTCTTTCGGCTATTTAAGATCTACACATTAATGGCAGCAGCATAGTGCGCATAGACTATACCCACGCGCTGTGTATGGGCAGAATTGAGATGTCGTATACGTACAGGTGGTACTCCGTATGATACACAAAGTGCTGTGCGCGCAAAATCAAGGCACAAGGTATAAGCTGTCTCGTATACGCCCACGTGCGACAGCTTATACCGATTAATTGATTTTGGCGACGATAATGCATGCGTAGTGTATGGTGGCTGTCCGAAATACTGTTGTGGTGAAGTGTCGATGGCAACTGCGACGAGTACACCGACAGTAACTCGCGAGTGTTAACGAATTAGATTGTGTGTGAGTGTGACGCGTGTGGTTCGTGATGTATACATCTGCATTTGTGGTTGTCTATAACTCATCGGCGGATCTCGCCTTCTTTTCATCCACAGAGGGATCATCCATCAGTTCCGTATGTAGCTCCTTCTTTCCTTCCGCAGGGGTGTCCTTATTTTCGTCGTTCGGACTGCCCTTTGTATTATCCGAGTTATCAAACCATCCAGTGAGCATTGAAGTCAACTTCTGTATCTGTCCGCCTGTTTCGGCTGCTGCTGTATCTATTTCCGCGTCTGGCAGATCGTTCTCCTTAGACTCGGGTGATGAGGTGGCTGTGGCTGTGGGTGCAGGAGTTTCGGCCGTACAAACCCCATCTTGCCTGAAAACACGTGGAATGTAGAAGAACATTAGTCGACATTCTAGTATGCGTGGCATTCGAGTAAGTGAGTCCAATATAAGGCAGTATCAATATATTATGTATGTATGTATGTATGTATGTATGTATGTATGTATGTATGTATGTATGTATATATATATGTATGTGTGTATATGTGTGTATACATGTGTATGTATATATGTATGTATGCAAGTATATATATATTAGTGTAGTGTAGTAATATATATATATATATATATATTATGTGTGTGTGTGTGTGTGTGTGTGTAGTATATTATATATATATATATATA
>NW_014039662.1:2021-4677 GCF_001186125.1 Sphaeroforma arctica JP610 | reverse complement strand
ATCTTACCACTGGCGTACAATTGGCCTACCATTGGGTTATCATTGGGCTAACATTGTGCTTATCGTTGCGTCAGTATTGGTATACCTTGTGTATTGTGGCTTGCATTTGCATTCGAATGCTCCGGCGGTGTTGTGACACACTTCGTCTGCTGTGCACAGTGATTGACTATGCTTGCACTCATCAAAGTCTAAGGAACAAAAGAAATTATAGTTCATCATTTAAAACAAACTCTGATATGACTCGTGAACACATGTTCGCGATGCGCGAGCTGAGATGAAGAAAATATTGTAAAAATTCAGAGCATAGAGATTCAACATAATGACAGTAGAAATGGCATAAGCGTTTGACGCGGCAATGTGTGTGGAGCATGCGCACCGCAAATTAGAGACATGCGCCTACGCTATGTACTGGAGCTCCAACATACTAAACACTCACTGTCATACCAGCATATATATACTTATTTGACTGAATTCCGCAGAAGTTTCTCATGAACGAATTCCTACATCCCAACAGTAAGGCTTGAAATACTGACACGTCCAACAGGCAACTGAGTGTACACCCCTCTACTTGATTACGCACTTTGATCGACTGACCATTTATGCATTCACATGGCCCCTATCCTTTATTTTTTCTTCTAAAACTGACAGATCTATTACAATGCGTCTTACCTATCCATACCCATCTCACCCTTATTGTTGTACAACGCAACCAACCCCCAACCTACAGAATATACTGACTAAATATCAGATACAGACCACCCGAACTACACCACTACTTACACAATATACTGACTATATAACAGATGCAGACAACCCAAACTACACCACCACTTACACAATATACTGACTAAATAACATATACAGACAACCGAATCTACACCACCACTTACACAATATACTGACTAAATAACAGATACAGAAAACCCAATCTACACCACCACTTACACAACCGCACATTCACTTGCACAGGTCACCATCTTACCAATGCACTTGTCGTTCTGTCGAAAGAATCCCTTAGCACACTTGGCGCAGTATTTTCCTTTGTATCCTTTGGTGCAGATGCAAACACCTGCGGTAGGAGGGCGTCGTGTGAAATGGAATCAAAATCTTCAACACATTCTAAATTCTCCTCTGATGATATGAGAGCGATTGTTCACATCATCGTTACAACATTTCGGATCATAAGCCCTGAACACTAAAAAAACGTGGGAAATGAAAACTCCACAGCTCGGCGCATATATCTTTATCATACATAGGCACTCATTACACTACACCTACATGGCCAGTGAAGAATTACACAGAGCCACGATTGTCTCGTGCCCTGTTTGAGACTAGATAAAATTCAAACTAATAAATATTAAACTAGTACAACAATGAGCGTCGCACCATCGCCGCCACATCACAACTATACTTTCATAGAAGCTTTAAGTACACACCTGAACCATCGCGTCTGCCTCCTCCTTCGCAGCTGCCATTTCCACTACATACGGCCCCCTCATTGGTTTCGCTCGTCAAACACTCTGCAGCACTCGAGAATGAAACGCAATATGAATAGAGTGTGAGGCCAAAGGCCCGGACATTCGATAGCTCCCGAGTGGGGACGGGAAGGGGAATTAAAGATGGGTTTGTGGACGCGCAAATCCAGAGAAATATGTACATAGAAGGCCCAAACATCGATTACATTGTGCATGTACACGTCCTAAGCACAGCGTGCCAGGAATTCAAACGGGATGCATACACATGGAGGGGGTTGCCAGTTGCATGCTCAGACACGCCGTTCGCACCATCCGCAAAACACCACGACCACGTCTGCTGGGGAATACGGCCTCAACACATTACACAGTCATCTGTCTGCTTCCACATATGTTTCAGCTCGAGAGCCGACCAGTATCGAATACTACCCACCAACCCGACGGGTGGCCGTGGGTAAGAAATCAGAAATCAGATCTCTCCAATTGGAGACTTCAGAAATTGCACATACTTTGACACTGCGCCCCAAAGGTATTCTTGGGGCAGCAAACCTTGGCGTCAGCTATACACAGCAGAGAGAAGAGATCGCCTTCTCCACCCGCATTAAACCATTGCTCCACAGTCTCTTCATGGTCTGACATGAACCTGTGGCACTGCCCGCGTGTGATGAATAGTATACCGGTCAGTGAGCCAAAGCACATTGGAGCGCGTTGTTCGTATATGATGTACACGAACAGATGAAGTGTTATCGTGAGAGGCGAACGAGGCGGGATTGAACTGATATGTCGTACCACCATTTTTATGATAGTAAAACTTATCGTTTCGATAATATGCGCCCGATGAAAACGAAAACTTCTGCGCAGAAGCGTACAATGTGTCGAAGTAGACAAAAACGGATGAATTTTTGACACATATATGAGTACCTTTCGGGTTAAGAGTTCACTTGCAAAAACATATATTTGCACGGAAATGAACATCCATATACATCCATTTCGATAAAAACACATCCAAAAAAAAAACATAATGATATACGAAGACAACAATATACATGTGAAAAGGTTTGGAAATTATATTACTGAATATAGATATATATATATTTATATATACGAAATGTACATATAATATATATATATCCTATTTATATAAAAATATATAGATATAAATAGAAATATATACATATACATAT
>NW_014039662.1:0-2001 GCF_001186125.1 Sphaeroforma arctica JP610 | reverse complement strand
GTGTGTGTATGTATGTATGTATGTATAAGGGTGATTCATACAAGATATATATATATATATATATATGACATATATATGTGTGTATGTATGTATGTATGTATAAGGGTGATTCATACAAGATACGGTTATACACACAGAATGTGGGTCAAGTCATCCATGGCATCATGACACAGACACATACGTTGTGATCCTTCTTTTCACACGCGTGCTCCATGACTTCGATGAAGCGAGTCTCGCTAGTGCTGTAGAGTAGTCCACGCTCCTCGTGCCACGACGTGTCACCGCCCGTCCATCCCTTATCAGCGGTCAACCGCATGCCCTGCAACGGTAATCCAGTCATACGTGGTGAGATTGTGGTATGATGTTCTGCGTGTGAGTATGCTATTTCGAATCTGTGCTGTGATATCGCGAACGTATAATACGGAATGATATTGTACCTGTTGTGAAAGGAGAAGGCGAGAATCACGACAAGACTCTTGGATGCAACTTGTGTGATCAATAGCTGAAAGATAGTCGGGCGAAGAAGTATGCGACAAGAGGTGCGGTGAGGGTGCACAGTGTGGAATCAGTTATGGTGAGGTTTGTAATCTACCCGCACACATGTATATGTACAGTGAACTGAAGTGATATCGTTGACAAGCGCCAAAGGAGCTAAGTTGCCCAGAAAGTGAAGCAAGTGACCAAGGAATGATCTTTTGCCATGTAGTATATCACCACTATGCTCGTACTTAAAATGGACTGGTACGACACTTTTACTGTCATCCGCATGAAGTTTAGGAGCGTATAGCAAAAATGGTCTGGAAGGTAGCTACGACTGAACTACAGCCAAGATCCACCTGAAGTCTTTATGAAGGTTCATCTCGGTTAAGTCATATACGACACCCAAATCTTGTACACGACATAATGGATACAGTTGAGCAGACGAGCAGAGATATCAAGGATCATATTCGAATGTACTATACACAATACACAAATTGAAACTGAGCATGCGCCCTCCATAGCAACACAGCTTCGATTCTCGAGGTGTGTGGATGAAATCGAACAAGCTCACAATTTGTGTATAAAATACCATGTATGGTGTGCACGGTCCGTGCGATCAGACGCCCCCAACATACGCAGCTAGTACCCTATGTGTCACCGCACCTCTACCCAATTGAAAGCTCAATAAAATCTCGAACTAACTTCTCGGCACGCATTAGACACCTTTCTTATTATCTTTTAGCCCCTACACTACTATAAGAACTCTTTGGTACAAATTGATTCTTTAACCCCCATCTACTATTATGAGCACGCTTTGAGACACCCAACAAACCTTGGTCAACCCCTCCACGCCCTTCGTGCAGGACTTGCACTTGTCCACAGGGTTTGCGGCTGACACCTTCCATATGCTGGTGGTCACCACCATACACAGCACAGCCAAAAGAACACCGCGAGAAAACATCGCCAAGTTGCTACCGAACCATCCACGCAACTCCCGCACGTTAATATGTACTAGTACAGAGAGTATGAAAGCTGCGACGTATATATATATACACTGTGTACAGTTTGTTTACACGGTTTTTTTTGCACGACGCGATAGTGACGACACTATTTTTTTGTTTTGTTTTGTTTTTTGTTATTTTTATCAGTTGGCTATGGTTACACACATCACACGCTACACTAACATGGTAGCAGCACAATGCGCATGGTTTCTAAATACAAATATGTTGCACTACGAAAATTGCTTACCAATCTACATATCTGCATCTTGTCGATCTACCCACCAAGCCCTTCAATTCAAATTCATTCGCCAACATGGCCCTGTCTTTGTATAGAGCTTCGAGGTTGATGTTTAAACCCGTACGCACACCCTCAGCAGAATCACTCACTAGTGTACTGCAGACTCGATACGTGAGTGGCATCTGCATAGCCAAAGCACCGAGTTCCATTTCACAGGCACACACTGGACATCGTTTGTTGTTTCCTGTTGTTGACGCCGTTTTTTTCACCCAGGTGCGAAAT
>NW_014039663.1:27028-33498 GCF_001186125.1 Sphaeroforma arctica JP610 | reverse complement strand
AAATATATATATATGTATGTATGTATGTATGTATGTATGTACGTACGTATGCTTGCACGCATGCATGTGTGCATGCATGTATAGTATATATATATATATATGTAAATAGTATATATATATATATATATATATACGTATACGATTGCGTTCAAAGATCAAGAGGGTTGCACAATTGATTGTAGGCGACGTTTGGCCAATGTCGGTTGCTTACAATGGATAGAATAGCTAATGCGAATACTGCAGTAACTGCAAAGCTATAGTTGGCAACACTGTGACCAAGGATAGCGTGCGTACATCACAGTGCATTGTAAGACTAGCTAGATACAGAAATCGAGATAAGAATATACCCTGGGTGGGAGAGTTAGATCAGAAGACCTTGGTCTCGATGGCGATGATCTCGATTCCAAGCACATGTCGCGTTGAGATCCACATCGGTAGTTTCTATGATGTGCATTAGGCTGCTTAATATTAATGCCTTCTCGTCCATACATTTCTTCACGACTGCCTGTCTACGTCCCCTGCTCATGCATGCCCATAACAAGTTTGTGGTGCTTAATATACACTTGCATTACGTATGCAGGCACATACAATTAATCTCTAGCTTGACGTGTGTAGCACCTGATGCTCAATATACCTTCCACTGAAAGTCGTACAGATCTTTGTTTTCGCTATTTCAGCACGCTCGAATCCAAAGTTTATGTGCTTCTACTTACCATGCCGTAGAAAACATTAAAATCCGCATACCCAATTCCGGGCCATACATTCCCCTCTCATTCTGAACGGTCCGCTAGTGTAATTGGAACCAGATAATCTATTCTAATACGGAAAATGCCGCAATAATCAGCCGGAAAATGATACAATAACACAATGACATCATGGATTGAAGCGAAACCGCCATATCGCGTTGTTCCTGACATATTGGTGTTCCTATCTTCGTGCACAGAGCATCACGTCATTCTCGACCGAAAGCAATTTGGAGAGATGTGCGTCGATATTCCGAAACTGGTGCCTGAAGCAGTCGCTATGAAGTACTTCCAAGAACTAGGCGTGACGTTATAGTGTAGCTAGAACTGGTAATAATTGAGAACAATTGAATAAACTTAGTGTATCGATGTTCGTATGTTGGCCTGAATATATCCAGCATACTCTAGTTCTTTCCACATCGAGCATATACCGACCAGATAAGAGCCGAGGGCATCTGCATACGCATACATGTCGCTTCGTATGTGTAAGCTTCACATATGTCCACGTTACTAAATCGCTGTGTAGCGATTCTATGCAGTCCTGTGCCTCTGAAATGACTGCAATATTTTAGCTTAGCATGCGATGCTGCAGGCTTTACTACTTCGGTCTGCTTATATTTAATACTGTCTATTAGACGGAGGTGCCGGTACACTCCTGTATACCTGACTGGCTCCCGCTGAACTACTTAACTCATTGCTAGTGGAATGGGCGTTGGTGGGGTCCTGGTGAAACGATACTGTGCAGGGTCCCAGAGCTCTACAGCGTGTACACTTGCTGAAGCACATTCACGCTTTGGACTAGTGCTGTGTTGTTTGTGCGATAACTTTTTCTAGATTATTGTAGTATGAAGACGTCTCCCTTGATTTGTGCGACAGTCTTCGGATGCCGTACGACAACCTCCAACGATGTCTGACAATCCTCCCATGGCGTACGATATACATCCGACGGCGAGGCTATATACGACATTCGTTCAGAAGCCATCATCTTCTCGCCAGTGGTTCACTAGCCCGTTACATGGTCCAAAGTGTACCCGTGAGTACAACCTGCCGCTCTACGACCTTCCTTGGTATTGGCTCGATTAGTATAGTCCAGTCCAGTGAGTGAGGTGTGGCCTCGGTTTGTATATGTAGTCAGTTACTAGGGTATCCGGCCCTCCCTGTGTGTTGGTGACGACAAGTGAACCACACTATGCTACACACGTCTGGCAGCAAAAATTAAAAAAGCTCTCCTATAAATCCCGAGCCCTGCATATCCTATAGCTTGCAAACCTTCTGCTAATGTTCTTTGCGTATAAATGACTGTGACGTGTCTTAGTCGCAAGGTACCCTTCTGGTACTACTGCATCCCACATTGCCAACCACATACTGGCAGGTGACCATTGCCGGGTTTCAAGACATCCCACCCGCCGCCCTGAGACTTCTCCCTTCTTCAACAACTAGCCAAGTGGCCCGACAACTCACCGTGAGTCATCCGCCAGCGTCGATCTCACTTGTACTCGGAGGTACACACTCCATGCAAACTGGCAGGACACTAGCCACCCTCGGTCTCTCTGAGGCAGATTAGAAAGACCTATGCACAGCCTGGGTGGGGTCCGACGGGACAGGCCTATAAGTGGCACCACAGGCAGCGTGTCCGGATATCTACTGGACAGGCAAACCAGTCGGGCCTTCCCGTCCATCTGTACTTGTTGTTTACAATCAACCTTTGCGAACCAGTTGGCAAATGCCAAACATCGATAGCGCCCACCGCAGTCGTGTGGTTTGGTCTGGTCTATGTGGGTACTCAACGCTCCCGTGGGAGAGGCAAGAGATATGCAACAGAACTCATTTCAGTTTGATTTCCGCCTGTGTCTTGGTCTTGATGGCGTTGGCATACAGCATCTTGACGAGACGCTCGCGTGACTGGTACTTGCCGTGTGACAGGCTGAAGATTTCTTTCATGTAATTCGTCAAGATGTCCTTCAGAACAACACAGTATGGCTTGAGTTCCTTGTTCAGCCCCTGGAGGGAATATATAGCAACAGTAAACCATTTTATCAGTCTTTGAGCCATCATACAGCGACTGCCAGGTATGATTATTCAGTCACCACGGAATGGTTGTAGTACTAATTTATTCGCTAGTACAGGACATGTATCTAAGAGCACATACAATATCGAGTCAACGAGCGGCGGACTAAGCTTGAAAGCGTGTGCTTCAGGTAGATATATTATATCTTAAACTTAGATAGTAGCGTGCGCATAGAACGTACCAGAAACCCCAAGGCCAGTGTTGGCGTCGTCAGCGTTGTAACCTTGTAGAAATGCCCCATGAAGGAGTTTTCGTTCATTCCCACGGATTTGCTCTGTAGTAAGGGGGTGAACGGGCTATCTGAGAATGCTTACCCTGCACACTCCGTAACTACTTGTACTAGCGGAAGACATGCGCAGGATATGGAAGCCGTCCGAGTATCAACCAGACCAATAGGTGAAATTCAATACGCCACACTGCAGCACGTCCCAACTCAAAGCAATACAACCAGTACATTGCCAAATCTCATACAGAGGATAGTAATCACACCACAGCAGCACAATATGTCTAGATAGCAGGATCACAGAGTTTTCATGACATGCGACCCGATAATTTTTGTGAGTGCCATCCACGAATGACATTATAGGCGTCCACAGTCATGGCATGAAACCTACACTTATCATGGCAGCGATCCCCTTCGTCACAGCCGTTTCCTTCATAGAATTGGGTATCCAGCTGTTATTGAGAACAGTCATGATCGTCCCGGGTGGATTATCGAGGTCTTCGAACGCGTCCAGCACAATGAAATCCAGTACTATATCGTAGAACGACACGTCGACCACATTTCGGTACTTGAGTTGGGAAAGTATCTGCTTAGACTCGGTTGAATCGACATACTTGAGCATTTTGTGGTACTGCTGCGAGAACTCTTTGGCAGGGCCACCCCCTGTGGTAATGGATTATGTAGCACATATGGGTGATTGGGTGACTCGTGTGCTGACGAAATAGTGGGCATGGCTGAGAGTGAGCGTCTGTCTAGGTAGTGATGGAACGTGGCTAGAGATGAATTGTGTGGTAATGAAGCAGCTTCTCAGGGTGATTGGTGCCTTGACCAAGTTTAGAGGGTGATTGTTGTGGTGGCAGGATAGTGGATGTGAGTCTGTGTGAACCAAATGGCTAGGGCCACCTCCTGCAGTGCTAGCACGATGGAGTGGTGACGAAATACTGTCTATGGGTGAATGGCATGCTAATGGCATACCAGATGGGGCTGTACGGACAGAAGACGGGATGGTGGATCTCGGTATGATACAATTCCTTGTATCACGGATCAATAAATCCGACCAAATAAACTGGTGACAAATAATTATAGTAATAAAAACCGGCAGTTGTTTGCGGGTGAGTGGTGTGTCCAAGAGATTGAGGGAGGATGGTGCTGCGACGCAAGTACGAATACGGGTCTAGTGACGCCCTGTGTAGACGGACGCGTGGCCCAGGGTGGGTCATATGCTTGCAGTATAGTGGAACTGGGTGAAGGGGTTCCCATGAATTGTTCGACTATAGTACATGAACTAAGAAACTCTCCCCCACGCAGCACAGTCTATACAATACACTGTGGCGCACGGTGCTGGAGGTAAGTGGTGGTGTCAAGCTATTCATCTATATGGAGCTACACATAGGATGTTAGCGAGGATAGTACATCGGCCAGTGGGACTTGCAACGTCTTCGCCCGCAGCCGTGAGTGTGGCTATATCCGAGTATCATTTTTGGAGACTATAGGCAAAGTTGCCACAGCCTCGAAGCAAGGGCCGGGCTTGTCGTGTAGTCAAACCCGCCATGGCCTAAAGGATGCACTCTCTGCATTGAGCCATATACGACGTTTATCCAACCTGGGCGACACACCTTTCTGTATAACGTCACGTATAATTTTCTCGCCGTTGGTTCGGAAGTATTGACTCGCCTGTGGGTGTGACAAGAGATCCGAAAACGCTATACGAAGGCAGTACACTTTGGCCAAGAAGTCATCTTCACTGAGACAACCCATCAGATTGGCACGACTCGATCGGGCTTTCACATTTTTTTCCGCTACCGCTCTTAGGCCTTCCATATAGAAATGATCGTCGGATGTGGGGTGTGAGGTGACTTGCCCTGGTGTGGTGTTGCAATTGAAAGGGGTAGTTTGGTTGAGTTCTCTGATGGAAGGGATATGAATATGAACATACGTGTGTATGATTGTGTCAATATATAATCTATACATGAATGCTTCTACTTTATACCCAAGGGGTATAGAATAAATCAGTTCTTACGTAGATGGAATATGTGTGTCCACAGGTATATATTCTATGTAAGTCTGCAATGTGCAATTTATATGACGAAAAGCATACCCGTTGCCCAAAAGAAACTTCACGTGTAACAAACTCAAACACTAGTTAGGTGCGACGACAACTTTATATGCATGGACACCCACCACCACCATACAACGAGGGAGTTCCCATGGTACTAACAACAATGCGCACTGCACATCTACATGGGATTTATAACAGAGCACTTATAAGGGCTTTTGATACCCCACTCTATAGCTCGTGCTTAATAGAGCATCACCTCGACAGGGAGGTGGAAGCAGATACCGCCTATACATGAATTGGCACAAAACAACCTGCAACACGGACAAACCGCTCTACGTAACAGCGATACAACAAGATACACTATTGTTCATGCGCTCAACATGAGACTCGTCTGCAATTGATATGCCGCGCGCTACTCACATGCCATCGGTGGCACGCCAGAAAAATCTGAAGCGCGACACCCTACCTTCATCATGAATTTCAAACATGGCTAGCAAATCTTTCTCAATATAGTCAACAATCTGCGGTGCCTGAAGGGCGAGCAATGGTAAAGACGGAAAAAATCAGTCGCCGGTGATAAAATGATTCACCACTGATAACCCGGTTGGATTGTGTAACATGCCGGATGACGGCCAAACTCTCGGCCTGCGTAGATCCACGGATATATCCTTCACCAGGACTACAAACATGCCAATAACAACCACGATCGCGTCCGCGCAAGACACTCCCAAACCCCCCAAAAAAAAATGTCCCAATAGATCTACACACATACTCGGATATATATTCATGTTTATCTACCCATTCCAGAACCGTTTGGGTCATGACTTTGACCAACACTTGTCGACCACTCCGCCCCATCTCGACCACAACAACCATCTCGCTTCGTCCGCTCGAGAGTCTCACAATTATCGAACGGGCTGAACTACTGAACCTAATACCTACCCAAATACTTGATTTCCCCATGATAAACCATCTTCGACCACTCCATCAGACCTTGAACACAACCACAACCATAATCACAACCACAACCATAATCACAACCACAACCATAATCACAACCACAGCCATAATCACAACCACAACCATAATCACAACCACAACCATAATCACAACCACAACCATAATCACAACCACAACCATAATCACAACCACAACCATAATCACAACCACAACCATAATCACAACCACAACCATACTCACAACAACAACCATGCCCTCGTCCGCTGACGAGTTGCACTCATCAACAAACAGGATAAACTAGTACCAAAATATACCCACTCATACATACGTTTAATAAGTATATATATATGTGTGTGTGTGTGTGTGCGTGTGTGTGTGTGTGTGTGTGTGTGTGTGTGTGTGTGTGTGTGTGTGTGT
>NW_014039663.1:22821-25915 GCF_001186125.1 Sphaeroforma arctica JP610 | reverse complement strand
TATATAACTTTACCGTTAGATGGACGAAAACTATATTCATCCTTGACCCCACCTACCGCGCCAGTAGCCTCTAAATCCTTTTAAATTCCTAGTTCAGTACATCCCACTGACTGCGCCCCGCTAGGTACTAAAACAAAAACGAATATGTCATAATAATAATAAATACTTCCACATACACCTATCGGAGGGCAAACATTCGCCTTTAACCACAGCTGCAGCGCTATTAGCACCTATAGCCTCATCCGCACGCAGTTTGGCACTCTGCACCAGCTACACCCCACTATTCACCGTAACACGAAAGACCAAACATTAAAGACACACAAACCTATACACACTTACCGGTTGACGAATATCAGCCAACTTATCATTGACCATATCCGCACCAGCCTCATCAACTCCGGTACTCTCCACTAGCTGCACCCCTCCATGCACCACAACCCCTTCATCTTCCGCTGCCAGTGATTGTGCTGTGGCAAGCGCTAGAGTTTCGGGGGAGAGACGAGTAGGCGTGACAGTGTGGGTGGATGTTTGCCCTGTGGCGGCCCTGTCCTCTTCGGTTTGGGTCAGGGCCGGAAGATCTCTGAGTTCGAGTGGGGTATCGTAGCCGCCGTGCTGGGAGTCTAGGGTGTCTCCGAGTTGATCGCCAATGAGAGACAAAGTTTCCTAATGTCATATGATGCGTGTGACATTAGGGAGAATCGAAATGCGACAGTGGTCACTAACTATTTACAGAATCGTCATCTGAGGAGAGATAAATCACAAGCCTAAACCCTTATACTCTAAACATCCCGTCCTTACTTTCTACAAGAATAAATAAATATCAATCAAGTTTGAATACCATAAAGCTCCAGGACCAACTTATAGCTCACGCTCCCACTTATTCACCGCTTCATCGTACAAGATAGAATATATATAATCTTGCGTCTAAAAAATACAAAAGCTACATGGCCTATAGCTTCATCGTAAGAGTGTGTTTGAAGCAAAAGCCATGCACCCTAAACCCCTAGCAACCTCCAAATTATTTAGCTCACGCTCCCACACACCGCTTCATCGTACGAGAAGAACGAGTCACCACTCAGCGAATCGCAGGACATTGAGACCGAGTTGCGCTGTCTGCTTGCTGCCCCAATCCTTCCCCTGGGTAGCTCGGCCAAACTCTCGTACGAGTCTATGGCATCGTACAGGCAGTCTATGATACTGTTCACGTGGCGAGCAGACCTCCCGCTAGCGACATTACGCTTGATGAGCGTCCATGTCTTCAACCCTTGGATCAGCGCATGATATCCTGCTTGTGAGGCGACCATGGTGTATATGATGGAATAAGTGGGTGGGGGGGATACGATACAGTGACGCTCCTAGATGTCTACTCACTACAAAAACCAGATTTATCAGTATTGCGGCTGTGTGTACAGTGTACTTGCTCGGCATACGTAAGCGCGTGAGTGAAAGCCTGTGCGTATACTTGTACATGTGTGCGTGTGTATTTGTGCGTTCGTGCGTCTTTATACGTGTATGTGCATGTAATAATACGACAAGCAACAATAAGGAGTTTGGCAGAGCGGTAGTCGCATACGAACATGTGTGCGGAGCCATGCTCCAGTCACATCTAGAATAATGAGTACTTTACAGCATTAGCGATGATATGCTAAACACGGACAGGTGTCGTCGAACGACGACGGTTAGTGATGGATGCTCTGGACATGACATCGACGAACCTGATGATAATCCCTTCATCGCCGGAGAAAGCTGTCCAAAACAACAATGGGACACAAGCCTTCAAATAATGAAAGAAATGTCACACATTAAGTGTAATCGAAGTACGCACGAAACACACTACGTTGAAGTACACACTGAACGCATTCGTAAATGCGCTCTATGAACCCATATACACTAGCACAAACACACAAACATGTTTGTCCAGGTCATGCATACACACACATATACATTCCCGGGTAAGTACACACATATGTATTACTCTGATAATACACGCACATGAATGTAATCCTGGCATATAAACACATATAAGTGTACCTTGGTCGAATTCTACGGACACTTCTCGCGAAGCCGCTGTCTGTGTTCGTCGCGCAGCGTACAACAGACCCAACGAACAGGCCATGAGCCCTGCCGACAAAGAGAGGACATGGGTGCTGTTGCCCTAGTGAAGGCCAAATTGTGATAAGTTGGTAGAGACAAAAATAGGCCAGGATATTAGAGAACTGTCTGGGGATGCGTCATCACAGATTGTTAAGAGAGTGAGGAGATGATGTACGAAAGTCGTGAATCGTGGGTTCCTGGACGTATGTGGGAACTATGCCTATCGCTGCGATTGTGTGCGGAAACCACTGATCGCGAATGCTTGCAAGCTAGGTGGCGGTCTCGATACATCCGCGCTAGATTGATTCACACAGTGTGTTTGGGAGGAACAGATGCATAGTTCGTGACAGTCAGTCCTCGTCTTCAAGCGAAGAAACAAAGCAAAGAAACAAAGCAAAGCAACAAATAATAGAAGCAACAACTGATAAACATGTCAACCGTACAGGCACATGGTACCGCCGAGGCAGCAATGATTTGGTAATGTGGAGTAAGTTTGTACCCTTATGTAACTAACTATATGTGTGTTCTGATCTCTGGATTGTAAAATATCTGCCTGCAAAGAAATATATGCAATTTTTCCCATACCAGTTCACCTATCTTTCGCACTTTATCATAATTCAATTGACCACTAAACTACATATCATTGACATGAAATATGCTAACCACTGCCGCTAGGCTTGTAGTAAACTTGAAACTTTCCGTACATGTAGGCGCTGCAAAACTACACCACGTAATCGCACATGTCACATGGCACATAGCCGGATGTCTTACTTCTACACACCAGTGATATAAAAAACCCCATTTGTGTCGCGGCAGCAAGCCCTTCCAGGTATTCAATGAAGAAACAAAAAGGAGTTTCCCAGTATCAGTATCCAAATAGTTGAGAACCCTAGGAATACAAATATATATAGTAAGAATATGCATATATATGTATATATATATGTATATATATATATATATATATATATATATATATGTGTGTGTGTGTGTGTGTAGTCGT
>NW_014039663.1:12296-21958 GCF_001186125.1 Sphaeroforma arctica JP610 | reverse complement strand
ATGTAGATATACCTGTAGACCTGTATGATTATATACCGATATACATATCTACGTATAGCGATGATCAGGGCATATTTTCGTCGACATGCTGAGTGGCTTCCTGTTTGTTCCAATTTGTATAGTTTACTTTCTGTATTCAAATCTTGTACACATGTTTAAAACTGTATGCATGCACGAAAGGGGTTACGCCGCAATCTTACCACTGCTAGAAATTCCTATAATTCAACATATATCGCTGGGATTCGAGACACGGTACAGGTATAGTGGATAAGGAACGCAATGTGATGATCTTCGTTCCCGTTCCATGCACCAAAACGCTCTGCAGAGTTCCGTGTAGACACCAGTCACACTACACATGTGAAGTGACAATCGTCTTCGAATTGGTATCGGTTTACATTTCTGTGGTTAAAATAATTCATCACGTCTATCACTATGAAGCTATGACTCATATTTATTTATATTTTTCTGTATGATTCAGAAGGCTATGTTCTTCTTGATAATGTATGGCTGAGTTCAAACTTCAAACTTCAGCGGCTGCCTGTTCCATAGGAGTCGGATAAATAGGACTATAAATAAAATTAAAATATAAATGTTTTTTTTGGTTTTAAAGAAAAGAAAAAGAACCTCAAATGTCCCACTCCTCAAATCTCAATTCGTTTCTCATCTTTATTTGTTTTTCTTTAATTTTCAGAAGGCTATGGGGGGGGTTTTTTTTAAACAAACCACTTGTTGCTTGTTGTTGTTATTTTTTTTTGTTGTTGTTTTTTAACAAAACAAAAGAAACAAAGACAAGAAATAGTCGTTTTTTTTTTTGCGATGCCTCCATAATTTGCATAGCCTTCGGGCTTCGGCTTCTGTATTCAAAATATGCGTGTCGTAAAAAGAGTTCACGTTTATTTATGCTATACTATGTAGTAGAAATAAATACCATCTCCCTTGATTGTTTTAAACTGGGTGCAATTCTCAAGGAGAGTACTTTTTTACGTATTTATTTATGTAACTACCGTTCTGACGTTCGAGTTCTGACTGTTCCAGTTCTGATTTCAGGGGTAGGTCCAACAAGCTGCGGCAACTATGGCCGCCGCATTTTGCTCAATCTCAGCGACTCCAGCTGAGTGCCTGAGAATCGGAGAGTGTGAGTCCAGCAGACCAGCACACTTCAGAACTTCAGAAATGAGAAGTTCAGGCCTTTGAAATGGCCCCGTAGCCGTGGGTCTGACACGAAAGAGGAGTATGTACTTGGACTATCTTGGAGTCTAGGTTTATTCAACACAGGTCGGTCGCAGTGTCCTGTGGTCTGTGTATCACAGCAAAGAAGTGACAACTGTCGACCGACTGTCCTAGTTATTTATAGGTGAGAGACAACCAAGGACGATCTTGTTGGTGCACATGAAAGTGGCGCTCTAAATTACTCGAACGGTCCATCCTCTGCTTCCAGGTTTATCAACGTAAGGGGTTTCCGTCCACACGAAAATAGGTTATGGAAAACCAAAGTTTATCCAGGACACGAGGGTTTTACACTTCAGTAAGTTCAGGAAGATTCAGGGTTCAAGTGTTCTTTTTTAAATACATCCACAACAAGGCTTTTTTTTTTACGTATTGTTGTTGACTTGTATTTAGTAAATAAATAAATAAATATGATAATATTTCTCGTTTGTTTTTTGTTTTTTTTTAATTTATCAAAGTTCAAGAGACCGGCGGGAATACTTGATCGACGGAAACGCTCTGCGGCTCTGCCTGATATTGTTTTTCAATAAAAAAACATTATATATAAAAAGCGTCTTGCATAAATATGGTATTTATGTAAATATGTATGCACATATACACCTTTTTGGTAGATTTTATAATATACCGTGGGGCTTGGGAGCGGGGGCTTGGGAGCGGGGGCTTGGGAGCGGGGCCTTGGGAGCAGGGCCTTGGGGCTTGGGCGTGAAAGTGTGACAATACGGCAGTTTTTATAATGCTCTCTGTGAAAGCTATCAAGTTCGTTTTATATTAGCCTTTTTGTTATAAAAAAAGATAAAGTCGGCCTATTGATGTGCTGGTACAGTTTGCGACTCTTCACGCATTGTAGGTAAGGATATCTATAGAGTATACCCTGCGGATACATAGGTCTAAGGATAGTTGTATAGAACCCTATAGCCCTAGGGATAGTAAGGTATATATAGAAGTATACCTAGGGAGATTGTTTCTAGTGATAGGGGAGATATCTTAAGAAGTAGTAGGGTGATGGTCACCTAGACGGTCTAGTTAGTCTAGATGGTCACCTAGACGGTCTAGTTAGTCTAGATGGTCACCTAGACGGTCCTGTTAGTCTAGATGGTCACCTAGACGGTCCTGTTAGTCTAGATGGTCACCTAGATGGTCCTGTTAGTATAGATGGTCACCTAGACGGTCTAGTTAGTCTAGATGGTCACCTAGACGGTCCAGTTAGTCTAGATGGTAAAGACACCTCTTTCTGATGTCACAAGTTATGCACTCGATATAAACAGGTACACAGGTAATAAAGGCTTGCTATTCCTATTCCTCCTGGTGATGACGGTAACGGTGATTATCGCTGCTGTCAAGACAAATCTTCTATTCTGGTACAATCATTTTCTTAGAGTTGCCATCATTATTTTTACTGTATCAAATCGCACTCTGGGGTTATTGCAAACGACTGTTCAGTCTTGCGGTGACCACCAGCCATAGTGCAAGTCTCTTGTACAGTATTATTCACTGTTACGGGACATATAGCAAGACGTGGGCGTTGTTGTGCTGATTAATAGCTCCTTGCACTGAAGCCGGCTTATAATCTAAGTTAATACTTCGTATAGAGACGTAATATGAATAGAGAAACCCGAAGTTAATGTAGAGATAGCGTTGTTTTTGTTTTTGTCTAGAAGAAACCAAAATTTGAAGGAACATGGACCTGTGTTGGTTATTTTTTTTATCTATCTATGTCATCGACCAAATCTGCTGTGAAACGTCAAAGGATGATAGTTATTTATAGATACTTTTGAGTTTTCAGACACCGCGCTACACTAGCCTCGGGGTTAGAAAAGCTGCTATTTTCTTTCTGATCTGGCTATGGTTAGCATGATCTTTCTCCAAGTCCAGCCACACAACTAGGTGACTGCAGTTCGATCAAAGCATACGGCTTTCCAGTGGCGTACTTCATTATATATGGTTCCTGCATTTCCGGTTCAGGGTCGTGTGAGGTAAGAACGGCCCTGTTCCTCGGACTGGTGCGGTTGTCTCGACGCAATGGCCCACGGATACCTCTGCTAGGCTTCAATAGCAATTTCGATATCCTGCATAGTTTGGTATCCCACTCGATTAAGCTAGAATGCACGGACTGTAACACCTCGTTGGCTAGTGCTACACTTCGTCGAAATGCAGCGTGGATTATGCCAAATAGAAATTTCATCTCACAGTCACTCAGTTCAACTTCAGCCCCATCCAAATGCGCCATGCGCCAAATCTTATCATTCTGCTTCAGCAAATACTTTGAAACCGCTGATCTACATTTGATCGCAGCCTTGAACGTTTTATCCAAAAGTTTTTTTGCCACATTCACCTGTACCATGATACAAGTGTCGTGAGAGCAATCTTTTGACGACAACGCGGCAAGATTGACTATAGTACGTTGCACCTTAACGTCCAAGTCATTAACCCGACAAAGAACTGATTCCTCTGCTAATGAAACCTCTTTCTTGTACATGGTCATCAGTTGATCCATGTCCGCACTGAGCTTACGAGACGGAGTGCGAGATGCCGATAGTGAACTTACTCCACAGTCCCCGATGGCAGTATCTGTGGATGACTGAGAACTCCTATAACGAAAGATGTTACCACCATAATTGTTGCCTATTATATCGGGAGATGCATTATTGGCCGAGGAATCCGACGCGTCACTCGATTTGCGTGAACCGGTCAAAAATAATTTTAATTCACTAGGCAAAACTCCACCTTTTCGTGTCTTCACTCTGCGAGATCTTGGAGTTGTTGCGTTTAATGAGAATTCATCAAAAGAAGCAACACTGCTGTGACTAAACTTTTTCAACGAAAATCGAATTCTCGACTCAGACCGAGTCAAGTCGGTGCTACTATAACAAGGACATTTTGAGTCTTGGGCGTGTTCGTTTGCTTCACTTGTCGAAGACATAGACTGTACATCTGATACTCCGGATACCATCTCTCTAGGTTAAATATTATTGTCCTGATATGTAGCGAATATTGAATCCTTTGCTGCTTGGAAGCAATGCCGCTTATAAAACATCGAATCTATTTCGTTTGATTTTCAATGTTGTAGAAGTATATTTCTATATATATATATATATATAAATTTTTGGTTTGTTGCATATAAAATACATAAATATAAAAATGACTTTCATCGATGACAATCAAGTACATTATATTTTAAAATCAACTAAGCGAGCAGCTGGTGAGTAGCGAGCCGAGCACCTGATCCAGACATCCAGTGATCCGTATTCCGTCACCGATTCTAACTGTGCCGCCCTGACTCTCGGATTCTCAGCCTCTCAGACTCAGTCCCTCACTCAGTCACTCTCGCCCACTGACACTGCTCACCCAGTCACTCCTCACTCAGTCACCTCCACAGCCCCACGCACACACCCACACACACGGCGGATCGGTGGCACGGGCGGTGACGGGCCATCGGGGTTGTACTTTAATTTTTTTTTACAGAAATTGTTGACGATGCTATTTCTAAACCGAATTAAAGCTTCCTTTTATTTTAAAGCAAAAAAAAATCCACTTCGGGGCTTGGGGCCTTGGGCTATTTATGGGCTGGATTTTTTTAATAAGGCTTGAGGAAATCGAGGGCTGCGGGTTTGAGACCTGGAGCCCTAACAGCCGTAAAAGGTTGATTAATACATACTACGGCTTACGCGGACTCGCAGAGTTGCAGAGAGGAGCCGAGGCCCGAGGGGCGAGGAGAGGAAGTCACGAGATATTTATATTTTTTTCTCTTTTTTTAAAACAAACAATGAACAAAATTGAAAATAATCAGTCCACAGCAGAAGAGTAAATACAGTATTAAAAATAATGAGTACACCCCGATCCCCGTGTTCGATTTTCATGAGAACGAATTAGAAATATAAATCTCTCTTCTCTGGAGAGTAAACTTTCAAAGCTATTTCTGAGAAAATAGCAATACTTAGCGGTTGTCGTTATGATGAGATCAGAAGTTCAGAACAGAAGTACAGAACAGGTCATGTTACGAATTTAGTCATGTACGATAGGGCCCTCTGCCCCTCTCTCTACTCTCCATTCTCTCTTCTCTCTACTACTCTATTAGTAGTAGTAGTAGTAGTAGAGACTAGAGACAAGAGCCCTATCACTCCTATGACCTAATTATAATCCGACTCTAACGCAAAAACCGTTTAAAATTCAAAAATAAATCGGTTAACGTTCAACTTTTGTATCATTTACACAACTATCGATATTGATTAGGTGCAGTCTTCTAGGTTATAGGTCATATAATATGTCCTAAATTTTCATCCAGCAAACAAATAAATATTATGTATGCCTTATTGCCTTTTCAAGCAAGCAAATATATATGTCCGTTTCGGTTTTTTATTGGTTAACTTTGATTTTACAGTCCATATTGCTGAGTATGGGTGCAGTACTGAAGTGCAAAATCCACTATTTCGACCATAAATATTTTGAGTTTAAAAAAAGTGAAACCGTTCATAAATTGAAAAAATAACGAATGACGTTCAACATATATGTACACCACGTATAACTTATTGACGTTAGATCCGACTTTGTAAGGGGGGGGGATGCTATTCTCAAAATATAATGCACCAATGATTAGTTCTATAATTGACAGTTGTGGCTTTTGATCAATAAATACAGGTTGACATTTGACAGTTGACACTTGCCAATTGTTTTAAAAAAATAGTCGAGTAGACACTGTGACTAAAGAGTATTTAGACTGCTGGTCCTTGGTAGTAGGATAGACTCTGGGGCAAATACATATCCCTTTTTTTTTAAACAAATACAACGTATTTTTAGTTTCTCACGTTTGTTTTTTTTTCTTTCAAGAATAAAACCCCCCAAAAGAAAAATCGCTATGAAATTTGATAAATGGAAATACGAAATCGTGCTTTTGTGGCAGAATGACATAAAAATAACAATAAAAATGAGTCCACGATTTTACAGCAAACCTCAATACGTTTGGCTTTTATCGTTAACTTTTTAGATAAAGGCTAGAACTTTTATTTGGGACGAATTTTTCAACTTTGCACTCGATTGGCGGGGATTGGTAACCGGACGCGCCAAAAACAACTGGACAAAATTATGACATCACCTATATTATATCAGACTGTACCTATCAGTTACAAACGTTACATAATTATCGGTAACTTTTTGATATATAAGTGCAATAACGTTTATCCTATTGAGGTTAGCACTCCAGACTACCCGCTACGTCCTATTGGAGAAGACTGAAGTCTAAAGACCTGAACTCCGCAAGATTCTGACGGGGCTGCCGCTGAAGTCCTGGGCTGAGAGTCTGAGTCTCTGAGACTGGGTCTGAGACCGACCTGAACCTCCTGAAGTCTGAGAAGAAAGGCTAAAGAAATTGAGCGGTAAACGCATCGATTTAATTTTAATATAAACCCAGGAACCAAATTCCCACGTCTCTTTTCTACACTACTCTCTCTACTCTGGTATTGGAGAATGGAGAGTTGGAGACTCTCTCCCATTTTGTTTTAAAATAAAAATAGTAGCATGTATAGATAATAGAATTTAATAAGGCTATAGAGTGAATAGAGCAATGGACTATAGACTATCGTCAATAAGTTATATCTATGTGATGTAGATATAAGTTGAACGTTAACCGATATTTTTTTCAATTCTTAAACGGTTTAACTTTTATAAACTTTATAAAAAAATAGTCGAAATAGGGGATTTTGCACTTCTAAACTGCACTTATACTAAAATTAACCAATGAAAAACTAATATTTTTGTACTGGCATAGTTGCAAGACCCGGTTGCTGGCATAGTGGTCGCAGTCTTAACAAATCTCAATATATATATATATATATATATATATATATCTTAAAATATATATATATATGTATATAGATATTTGCTGGCTGAAAATTTAGGATATAATATATGACCTAGAAAACTGCACCTAATCAATATCGGTAGTTGTATAAATAGTATTAAAAATTGAACGACAACCGTTATTTATTTATTTTGAATTATATTATGTAAAAGGTTTAACGTAAAACTTTTTAACGTTAGCTATAGAGGTCGAGGCTAGCTAATAGACTTTCTTCCTCTACTAGTACTCTAGCTCTCTATATATTCTACTCTCTGTAGCTAGCAGTAGAGAGCGAGCGAGAGAGAGTACTACTGTCGTAGAGTAGACTCACAGACTGTCGTAGAGGACTATGCCCTATGGTGCAGTAGTAGTACTCAGTTGTAGAGGCTAGACTTTTAGCGAGAGTAGAGAGAGAGTAGAGGAACAATCAAATTTTCATGTCAACAACCCCATAAGACTCTAAAGAGTCAAGGCTGAGTGTCAGAGTGAGTTATTTAAAAATAGTTAGCCGAGAAGATATTTTTTAAAGTATAAGAGTTATAAAAGTAATAAATCATAGGCAGCTATAAGTAAATACGAAGTAATCAAGCGATTATTGGTGCAGACAAATATTTACCAGAATATATATTTGTATTCCCACTTTTTTCAACCAAATTTTTCTAATTTCTCGCTAGCTCGTCTCTGACTCTCTGAGACTGACTGATCAGAGTCTGATCACTGATGAGTGATGAGACTATTCAGATTTGAGATTTCAGTGCGTGGTGGTTTTGAGTCGTTTGACTTTTGCGATACAGGTTTCAACTTTCACTAAATATATTTAGGGCGAGACCCTTTTCTTGCTTTTTTTTAAATCAAGTTTTCACGTTCCAATTTCCGAAAAGACCCACTAGCCAATGATATCCTTTTAGCCTTGAAAGTTGAACGCGAAACAAAAGTGCGTTTCGTCAAATTCAGATAGCACTTTGATTTTACAATCAAGGATCAAGGACAATCAAGGTAGTACGGCTTTACGGGATCTTAAACAAATTGATAATTACCGTACTATGACATCTCTTAATCAGAAATATCAGGCATATTTTAAATACTCTTCGCCAAATTTTACAGTTACTACTCATCAGTCTAAAAATAAATCGGAAATAGTCCATAAAGGCTGAGCCGAGGACGCGAGTATTTTAGGACTCTGGCCCTTGAATCCTTGATTTTGAACAAAATTTCTTGATCCCTTAAAGACTGGCCCTTTTGAGAGAAAAAAATACAGTACAATCAAACCTCTTTATATGTCCAATTCTTTTTAAAAAGGTTTTTACCTCTTTATATGTCCGATTTCTATTTAGGCCAATTTTTCGTGACTTTTTAGGCCGGTCCTGCAGCCTGCGCTTGGAGGTCCGACCATTAATATCACTGATTGGAACTGAGCTAATCAGAAGCTCTAATTGCTCTTTATAGTCAAACCTCTTTAACTGTCCAGGGTCCGTCCTGAGCCAAAAGGTGGACACTTAAAGAGGTAGACAGGTTCTGGGGCAGGTACACCCTCTATACGTTCAGGCGTTGATGATGGCCTAAGCTCAAGCCGTTTCAAGTTATACCGTGGCGATAAAAAAGTCAAGTTCAATTTTTATTACATATATGGTCCTGAAAATTTTCTTGGAGGTGCTATTTCTAGGTCCGCAGATTTGTCCTACATGCTCGCGGCGAATTTGGCCTGCCAATAATTGGCACCTCCAAGAAAAAGTCACTTTTTCAAAATCGTCCAAAAAGTCGGACGGACACCGTCATTTCAAAAAATTACAGTCAAGTTTTCAATCAAACCAAAAAATGTATTTTTGAAAACGTCCATAAGTAAGAGAAAAAAATGTTGCCACACAAGTTTTGAGTATTAGGGTTTAAAAATATTTTTCATAAAACGTATACAATCAGTTTTTTATACTAGCTACGGCGTCAGCGAACGAACCGAGCCACGTTTTTATAAAAACGCATTCGCCGGTGCCCACGTCCAGGGGACGCGTAGCCTTTGGTGTGGTGGTCAGGTCTATTGGGCATGTTGGTGGCAGGAGAGTAATAATAGAGTGAGCGGTGTTGTGTATGAACAACTAAAAAGTATACAAGATGAGATAGTTGCGGGACGTAAAACAAATCCAGTGACGGGGCTAGCAAAGCGGATAATGAAGTGTAGCTGGATACGAGAATCGGACTGCCCCGTACGTACATTAGAACATGATCTACGATTAGTTGAGAACTTAGTCGATTATTTCTACTACGTATACCTCACATGTGCCCAAGTGAGTCGCGACTATATACCCAAACTACAATATTTGGCGGAACAAACCCGGATTGTCAACACTCAGGTTTGTTAAGAAATTTGGAGAAGAACAATCACATCTAATGGATACTCTTCGCTATATATATGTAGATAATATAGGCAGTAAAAGCCTTCTCCAATATAAGAACGGAAAAAGTATCGGGTTTGCACACAACAAACCCTTAAAACCAGCAACCTATATTAACTGCGTCACTATGTCTGGAGTTACGAATGATCAACATAATACTGTAAACTTCGATGGGTATTTCTATGTTTTAAACTATTTTATATAAACTAATATAC
>NW_014039663.1:6586-12276 GCF_001186125.1 Sphaeroforma arctica JP610 | reverse complement strand
TATTAGTATATATACATATATACATATATATATATATATTATATAATATATATTATATAATATATATATATATATATATATATATACGTACCGTGTCAGATTACCTACAATGTATCTCAACCTTGTTGACCTACCGGAACAACTGAGAAATTTTACAGACTAACTCTACCGAAGTATGTGGTGTACCGTACTGGGACACCTCTCATAACACTCGCATACGCACACTCCCCCACTCGCTACAGTCGGTATATGGGTCTCTTGACCACGGAACCAGTTTTAAAAGAAACGGCTTTAACCTTAATAAATTTGATCTGCTGCACAAGATGAGACCTTAAATACACCCATTGACTAACCCACCCCGCTCCCCCACAATCAACCCCCTTTCACCGTAGTCGGTATATGTGTCCTGCGGCGATGCACCTGGCTGTCATTGAGAAATGGGCTGTGCCACAACTGGTTGCCATCGAACCCCCGACGGGATATCAGAGCATGGCCAAATCTGCCCTGTATATCACGCCATATTTCATAGACGTAAGTGAATAGATATGTTGATTAACACCAGCGGCTAGTATATATATATATATTTGTCGAATCCTTGTCGATTTCGCGCTGTGTATCGCTTCCCGTAGTTTGATGTATGTGTGTACCATACGGCGCCATGAAAGGTAAACGACAGTGGCAAATTCCATCCAAATTTGTTGGTAGTGATTTTGGATATATGGCTATATCCAACCAGAGTCGATCGCTTTCCAAAACTACTCCTCAGATCCCCGGAGTACTTCAGGAGTATGACTTGGCCGATCTACTGGCATGCCGACGACCGCAGCCGCTCCTTGTGCTGGGGGCACTGAATGCGCTGGAGAATAAGAATACAGGTATGCTGGTCTACTATGATTGTATATGTTCATTTTATATATGGCTTCAGTCCCTGTATATAAGCTTTTTCATATATATATATGTATGTATGTATGTATGTATGTATATATATATAAATATATATACTTATATATACACACACATACATATATATATATATATATATATATATAGCACACACATACACACACACACACACATACATACATACACACACATACATACACGCACACGCATATATATATATATATGTGTGTGTGTGTGTGTATATATATACATATATATATATATATATATATATGCATAGTTGCGTCGGAATATGCAGTTTCAATCACACAACCTGCAAGTGTTCTGTCTATTTTTTTTGCTCACTTGTAGTCGTAGTGTCTTATCTGTGAAATCGTTCGTCTCTGTGTGTAACTCACGCTTGGTGGCTGACTAAATTGACCTGGGAGAACATGGTAAACATCCACAACTATGGATACCAGTGGACAATCAGATACATACATTTCGCCAGAAGTATGGGCAATGATTTGAGACACACGGCTGTTGTTCCTGATCTTTCTTGATAGTTTAACACACCACCTGAGAGCTGACGGTTTCGTGCCTTCCTTATTCATTTCTATACTCGCGTGCTATATACCACAAGAGCCCTACTCACAGGAGCAGCTGGATCGGTCGTACAAATATGTAGCATTGTCGTACGATGCTCTGAGCGAGGCGAAGCAAACTGCAGTTTCCATCAAACCTACCAACTGCCCTGGCGACACGGTGGTATGTGATGTGTATGAAATCATACCATGTTGTGCCTCTCGTCGCATGTTAAAGCGTAGTAATTTTGATGCGTGCCTGGTACCCGGTTTGTAGAGCTATCTGTTCTTCTGTACCAAATAGTGCACATCATTCCCATCTATATGTATAGTCAACCTTCGCTACATGTACGATAGATTAGTTCACCATCGTGACACCTGAACTTCTTATCGTGACAACTCATCCTTCTATCACAGGGCAAAGGCAAGCCAGCCATGATGAAGAAGAAGGTTGACAGCTCCGACGCAACAACCGAGGATACAAGTGCAGGTATAGTTGTTCCTTGGCATGCGGCAAATATTTGAGTTTACATGTACTGTCCTATGTTGGATATCGGGATCTTAATATGCACCAGTTGTGTAGTTTCGGGGCCTTGTACCGAACTACGGAGCTCTGTGAATGTGGAGCAATATTCTCTAATTAAGGCAGATATGTGCTTTGTTTAGAGCCTGTGTACTTACATGAATGCGCAGTTTCAAGTACACAACCCGCAATTCAGCCAATATTGTCTTGCTCACTTGCGGTCGTAGTTACTTACCTGTGGAATCGTTCTTCTCTGTGTATCTCGCGCATACGTGAGTTGTTTAGGCCCGAGTCTTACCCCTCTAGTCTCACAGAATCCCCCGGCCTGCTATGAGTTGTGTCGTACCTCATTGGTGCAGACCTATTCTCAGTAGCAAACACAGTTTTAGATCTCTTGTCCGTGTAACAGTATCAGCAACCGTTGTAGATCCATAAGGCCATCGTGAGCACTCCAAGCCTAATTTTAATTCAAATTCTAATACACACACTCTCTCTCTGTGTATGCATCACTGCAGGCTACAACCAGCACTTCACGCAGAGCGACTGTGCCACGCAGGTCATAGCACCCACCGTCCTAGATTTCCTGCAGCAACACACCCCTACCGCTACCGACGCGACCACGAGTAATAGTATAGACACCGATAAAACCACAGCCACGTCAGTGTCCAATCAACATGTGCTGAGCTTCTTCCCAGCGCCTGCACCGGAAGATCGCCAGACCACTACCGCTGAGGGCAAGCTACTGGCCATAGTCACAGCCACGCAGACGCAGATGCGTAAGGATGGGGTGAGTGCGAAATCGCACGTGCGAGGAGAGAACGAGACACCCAGAGATGGCCCTGCACGCACAACAGAGCAGCGTTTGGCTGCGGATAGCGCGTCTAAGGAGATAGCAGTTGGTGGCCTGGCTGTAGGGGTGCAGGCGCACAAGGAGGAGGGGTTGAATAGAGGATATACGCGTGATGGTACCGACAAGGGCGCAGATGGAACACGCGACGAAGTGGCAAAGAACGATGTAACGGCTGAAAAGAACGGAGACAACCAGGATGACGGGCAGGGTACAAGTCCGAAAGACGGGGCAGCGGTACATGCTACACCCGAAACAGCAGGACAGGGCCGGGTGGAAGGACAAGATGGGGCAGAGGCGGATACAGAGGGCAGGCTACCAGCGAAGGCTCCGACACTGAATGAAGCTAAAGACGACGACGATGGCGCCAGTGCAAAGAACAGAAAAAATGGGGTGGAGAGAGAAGGCGAGGAGAAGGAATGGGGGGTGACTACGCAGGATGTGCTGAGGCTGAGCATGGTCACCCAGATGGAGACGAACGCGTATGTAAGCATAGCCTTCATGTGCACGGTGATGGTGGCGATCTGCTTCATTGGCTACCATCTCAAGAACTACACCACCAAGGTGTACTCTAGGCGAAGGCGGCCGTACCAGCCAGCCGTGCATGGCAATGTCTGACAAGTGTAAGACTTCAATATCGTACGGCTGCGGGGTGACTCATGTACGACTGTGTCGTATAGACGTACAACTGTGACTGTGTCCATGCTTTAGGGTTTTAGGATTTTACTCACACATCTCCAGGAAACGCCCACCCTTCACCACTTGATTGGCGATTGAACAGCTGGTTAGCCGTGTTTGCTCCACATGGCTAGCACAATAAGGCCTTGCACTACCGCACCTGTTATATAGACAATGGGCTATACCACGAATACGTCAATGTCAGCGCTGTATCGAGCTGCCACAAAGTTTCGCCAGTGTTACTTATGCGCCTCGCAGTGTTTGCCCAAGCGGTGTTCATACAGGCCAGTCTTCGAGGTACAAACAGGAAATCTTTCGCAGGCCTATGTTCAAGATGCAAACAGGTCATCTTTCGCAGACCTGTGTTTAAGATACAAACAAGCCATCTTTCGGTATCCATACACCTCAGGGGTCAGTGTGTACGTATGCACACTACGAATAGTGGCCGAGCAACACGCTTTTCAGTAGTATCTGGATGATTCACACACCAGGAATTAGCATCGACTCAATTCAACACCAACATATATATTCAAATACCACCTGTGTAAGATTAACTCGTTGTCGAATAAAACCTGGCTAAAAGACCCTTAATTAAACGCCTCCAGCGGAGTTCGGTACTGAACGCAATAAAAGCCGAGCTCAATGGTATCTCGTCAATGATTTCATGACGGCTGGGTATCCCGACTGACACTTGATAGCCCAGAGAACAGAATAATAGCAGACTGGAAACCCCTAGACGACAAGTCTATGAATCGAAACAAAGTTGGTTTGAAACAAAAGAGGGGTATGTGAGTTAACCTTAGAAGCCCCTTTTCAGGAAAAATAAACCGGAAAGGAATATGTACCAGGGGTGGGTGCAGTCTAAAGAAGATGGCCCAGTGGCTGTTATCCGAAATGGTTTGTATCTGTATACCTTGGGAGCTATCTGTTGCCTAGCAAAGAAGGATAATATGCCGACAGGGTTAGTTGCGGAGGGCTATAACAAACTGACGAGCACGTCATGAGCCTCGGGAAGACGGGTCAGAGAAACATATTTTCTTGCCCCTGTGGTTTCATATTAACTGTCTTCAAGGAATCACGAGTATGCTAAGTGAAGCATTAGAAGATTAGTAAGAATTTTAAATCGTGTATACGTACATTGCGTTTGTTATGTACGTTGCTATCCGTATAGTCGTACAGTTGTTCTAAAGTCTAACAGGTGTTTTAGAAGAGAATAGCTGTTCTAAACATGGCAACGGATATTCTAGGAGATGAACAACGAAATAGACGTCTCCGATAAAACACACAAATACGCATAGCCTCCACACAGACACTGAGGCTCAGACGCCTCCGAGACTTCTCCTACAATGAATGAAAACTTCGTTGGTGGCTTTAACACACATTCATATATGATATACACAGATGTAATTTATTTTATAAAAATGTTTACTACTATAGATCAATTCCATATTTGGTACTTTAGTAAAAACGCGGCAACGAACTAAAGCCACAACCCAATAGGATTGCGCTGATTCTGCTCACTGCGCCTCTCACAGCCTCACAGGCCACAGGAGGGCTTTAGTCATTTCAATAAATACATTTACGTTAGAAAGAACCGAAATACGTTTACATTCTACGTTTACTCAAGATGTGCGATGGGGTGCAATAGGTTCAAATATGGGTGCACAATGAATGTCCTGAGGTTCAATATATAACTATACTATAACGTGAAAATACCGTGACCATATACGTTTGCGTTAAGCGTATACGCAAAACTACAATAACGTATTGAAGTTTGCCACAGAACCAGAAGTTTTACCTTTTTTTGCCATAAAAAAACAGTACATATTTATCTCGATACACAGCGAGAAAGAAAATTTAAAAATTGAAGTGAACACCGTGTGTAAAAAATACATAGCTGGTATCGAATGCACCACATCCAATATATTTACATACTTTGCATTTGTACACACTTGATTAGTATATAGTGCTTGTTTGGTATACACCGAAGATATATCTGCGATAATGTATATGATTTAGATAAGAAACTAATAACTGAATACTAGTAGAAGAATGGCAGACAAGAAAGAAGACTCCTTGCTAAATTTCGGCGACTTTGCTGCGTCAACCACGGTATGTGCATCAAAACAGCATTCGAACCATCAGAACGTTGAGTATACTAATATGTTATCGGAAG
>NW_014039663.1:2227-5848 GCF_001186125.1 Sphaeroforma arctica JP610 | reverse complement strand
TATATATTCATATTTAGATTTATATATTTATCGCATTCTGTTGTGTTTTTATTTCTGTTTGTTTTCTTTGTCTTAATGCAGGTATGATACTGTAATATGCTTATGGCATTCCCTTTGTCAGTCATGAAGTCTTTGTACGATGGGCTGTGCAGAGACATGTCTATTTTGTCTTCTCTATCAAACGAAGCGTTCATCTCATAAAACATTTTCTGCAACAAACTCCAGTTACGCCATACTCAAATGCTCGCCAAAATACACACTGCAGAACACGCCCGCGTCTGGTCAGCAAAATGCCACAGATGATATTTTTGGGGCACTCATAAGCGACAGTGGCGCCTCGAGTGGTGTTCAAAACACACCTCTCGTGCAGTCCGAGGACTTCAGTCCAATCTCTGGTGGTGGAGTTGGCGTCACATCGACAGGTAAACTAACGGGAAAGCCATGAGACTTGTCTGTGTGTCCTTTCCATCTTCAAGGCTTGTGTGTTTGTTTATTGGCCTTCTGATTCGCTGTAGTCGGAAAACGTAGCGGTGACGCCCATATCTGTTATGGACATGTGGAGATCGACGGATGCTGCAATGACTTTCAAGTACGTATTTTCAATACTTGGACCTTGCCTTTCTAGTTTTGATGAGTGTGTATACGTTTGTGCGATTACATCGATATGACTTGGGGCGTGTGGTTGAGATCTCGCATTGACCAGTCTGGCATTCGAAAGTGTATTCGCGCGAATGTTCTGCGAGTTCACGTTTGCTATTCAAAGGGCCTGGGAAATACATACCCGACTGTACACAGTACCTGTTGCACGTTTAGCAATCTCTCACCCGGGGTGGCTTCCATTTGGATCTATCGACGAACATTCTTGCCTTGGTAAAGCAATTGGACGGTTTCTTTGGCAGGCGGACTTTTTCACTATGCACCCACCGAGGCTCCACACCATCATAACCGAATGCCACAGATACAGCACATGCGAACAACTCCCTGCATTAGACACGGCAACTACAATAGCAACCAGAGCCTCTGATATGTCTAGTTGTCCTGAATGAGGAGTTCACCAGAACCCTTAACCCTAAAACTTAGCAAGGCATGGCGGTGGAGATCAACGTGAGCACCACCAAACCTTTTGCTGTCGGAGATATTTACAAATCATTGCCTAAGCGATTACGTTCGACATATCCAAAGCCCAGGTTGAATTCCGCATGCCTCTACCACGACTTTATGGTATACCTTTACCTTACCAAACCAACGCTTTCAACTTCCGCAATTATACAGGGCAAGACGAAGACCTCTTTGCCGACTTTGAGGACTTCAGTACGGATCCGAATCCCACAGAATCGGGCAACGGAGGTACAGATTTCTGCGATTTCGGCGATCTCGGAGATTTCGGGACAGAAAGTGGTGCGACTCAAGAAGCCGACGCGTATGACTTTGGCAGCGATGCATTTGGGGGAACAGACACTGCGATAGACGACGTTGCAGCAGAGCCAGCGCTACGGACGACGTCAGATACAGACGCGTATGGACAGTTCGGTACGTCGGATTCGTTAGGCGCAGACCCTATGGTAAAGGTTACGGACTCTGATACAAGTCAAAGTAAAGCGGGCGGAGGTAGTCTGGGGATGAGCGATTTGCTGGGCCTGAATTTCAGCTCGCCCGTGACATCGCCTTTCGATAGGTCCCCCAATACCACACCGCAACCTACACCGCTACCTACACCTTTAGAGGCCGCCGTACCGGCGAGTGCATCCGGTAGCACTGCCAATGCCGATGACACCCAGACCACAGCTGGTCTTGATAGCCATCACACGCACGACGCTAGCGACACCAGGCCTGACAATTGGCCTATGAGTGCATGGCCTGATCCATCAGCCTCGTCCAACCCCACCGCCAGTGCACAAACGGATTGTTTCGGAGACTACGACGGGTTCGGAGAGTCCGCTGCGAAACGCTCGGAAGACGTTACAGCGCCTGCTGAAAGCAAGGTGCAGCCGGACGATCTCGATGATTTCGGCGGGTTTGGTGGTTATGAGGTGAAGCTTTCGGACGACGCGTCGGAGAAGACGCCGCAGGCAACGCACGCCGATGGGTTCGGTGATTTCGGAGGCTTCGATGAAACTGTTGTACATACGGCTAAGGATTTTCCAGCACCGGCTACCGAAGCAATGGCAGAAGCCGATGGCGTGGATGGGTTTGGCGAGTTTAACGAGACCAGTCTACAGACTACTATGGATACTCCGGAAAGGGCGGTACAAGAGGTGCATGATGATGGCTTTGGTGACTATGGCGGGTTTGGTGGTACTGGCGAAATGCCGTCTGAGGTTGCACCATCTGAACCTACACAACAACAGCCAGACGACGGCACCGACGGCTTGGGGCATAGTGATCTACAAGCGCCCGAGAATCGACCCAACGAATCGGAACAAGCAGAGCAAGCCGATGGATTTGGTGATTTTGGCGGGGTTGACGAAACTCTGACAAAGACGTCGGAGGGCGTTTCCAAAGGGCTTACAAACAACGAGCAAGACAATGAGCTCGGTACTTTTGGCGCGCCCGGTGAATCCAATGTAATGCGTTCGGAGGGAGGTGCAGACACTGCGATGGAAAGCGCTCGAGACGAATGTTTCGGCGACTTTGATGCGCTGAACAACACTGCCGAGAAGTCATTAGAGCCTGCTGCCGCTCATGCTGCACAGGACAATGAGGTTAGCCATAGCGAAGTGGACTCACCAATTACTGCACAACAAGTGCAAGATGACGGATTCGCTTATTTTGGCGTGGTTGAAGGTCACGAAGCAACGCCTTCGGAAGATGCCTCAGATGGAGCTACACCAGAAATGCAAAACACCCAATTCGGTACCTGTGGCGGTGTTGGCACTAGCGAAGTAAGGTCTTCTGAGGATACGACAGTGAAGGGACCACCAGGCGAGCCAGACGGTGAGTTTGGTAGCCTGGGTGGGTTTGGCGAAGCCTACCTCAAACCGGCGGAAAAGGCTCCAGTGCAGACTACACCACAAATGCAGGACGATAGATTCGGTGATTTTGGTGCGTTTGGCGGTACAGATAGACCTTCGGACGACGCGCTGCACAATATAACACGAGACGAGCAATCGGACGGGTTTGGTGATTTTGGCGGGGTGGGTGATGTCAGTGCGAGACCTGGGGAGACTTCTTTAGGTGACACGCGGCAAGGCACGCCAGAGGTTTCTTCAGAGAAGGCTCAACACGCCAAAGGCGGCTTCGGTGGTTTTGATAGGCTTGATAAGACCGAACCAGCGGTCAGCGCCGAGGACAGCCACGGTGGTGTAGGTGTGAGTGAAGGAGTTAGAGAGAGTTTCGGTGGTGGTAACGAGAGTTCGGATGCTGTTGGCCTGAAACGCAGCACGGAGGATGGCGAACAGCAGATAAATTTACCGGAGCAGCACACACCTGGCGAGAATTTCGGTGATTTTGCCGAACTCGGTGACAGTGGACACATGGACACGAAGGATGATTTTGGTGATTTTGCTGACGAACCGACAGAAGTGGCAAAGCAAGCGCTCGTGGAGACAGCCGACAACTTCTCTGAAGTTATTGCGGGTGTAGCACGCCAAGCCATGGCTGCAGACACTTCAGAATCCGAAC
>NW_014039663.1:0-1531 GCF_001186125.1 Sphaeroforma arctica JP610 | reverse complement strand
GTACGGACAATCCCACTGATAAAGACAGCAACGCAGAGTTCAATGCGTTTGGATCTGATACCGATACGGATAGGGGAGTAGATGGCTTCGGATACGATGCAACGAGTGAAGTTATTGACGATTTACGAACCTTCGACGATGCTGGTAGTAGGGCGAAGGCGGAGGTAAACAATGATTTCAGTGCTGTCGCTGAGCATAGCACGGAAGTACGGAAGCAGACAATCGAGGTGAATAGTGAGGAGACGCCTGCAAGCAATGGAGAAGTAGTTGATCAAGACTCGGCTGGCGGTATCTCGGAGTCCGAGGTGCCGGACAAGGCTATTGGTAAAGAGAGCGACGATGGATTCGGTGCGTTTGGGTCCAATACTGAGGAGATTAAAGGCCCTGAAGCGAATGGGGAGACACCCGACGATTTCGGGGCGTTCGATGGTTTTGATGGCGGTGCAAATGGAGGGGTACGCGACGGGTTTGGCGACTTTGCTGAGCAACAGGTGAATTCAGCCGACGCGGAGGTGTCATCCCAAGGCACCAAAGCAGCGGCTATCCCGTCCCAAACTGAGAGGACCGTGGAGTCCAAAATTCAGGACAAGCCGGCTGTCGAAGACGATGAAGATGATTTCAACGCATTTGGATCGGACAATGACAAACCTGAAGAAGGCGGTGGTCTCTGGGATGATGAAAAGGAGGATACAAATGATAATTTTAACGCATTTGGATTTGACCACGAAAAAACCAAGGAAGACGATGGTTTTGAGGTTGCTGCAAATGAGGATACAAATGCTGATTTCGACGCATTTGGCTCTGACATTGATAAACCTGAAGAAGGTGGTGGTCTCTGGGATGATGAAAATGAAGATACAAATGATAAGTTTAACGCATTTGGATCTGACCACGAAAAAAGCAAAGCAGACGATGATTTCGGCGATGACGGGGACTTTGACGATGATGGTAATGGTAATAATGCGGACGCTAATGATGATTTTGGCGATTTCGACGATTTCGGAGATTTTGGTGACGACACTACGGCTGAGGCGGCTGATGATGATGATTGGGGTTTTGGAGGAGACGATGTAGGTAAGGGACAATTTTTTGATTATTTTTTGGGGTTTTTATTTTAGTCGGGTTCTTCGGAGAACTGCTCCCACAGTCCTTCGGTATCGCATGCACTTGCAAGGATGGCCAGAATAGCTTTTGTACGTATACGTGGGTGGGTGCATCCGAACTAGATGCCTGTGTTGGTTCCATCATTATATTTTTGCCACTGACTATGCTGCATCTGGGGGAGATAGCAACCTCATGGGTATGGTCTTGTACAGACCTTGAACCCAAATCATCCAGCATACACCTCTAGGACCACTTGGTATGCCCTTGTTCATCGTCGATCTCTATTAAAAGAATTCAGATCCCGTATCTGATTGTAAGTGGGTGTGCAGATGGCACACCCCGTCCAGTCACACACGTGCACTATACAACACCCGCCATCATACGGAATGTCAGGACTTCTTTTATATTTATATATATATATATTCTG
>NW_014039664.1:30076-33547 GCF_001186125.1 Sphaeroforma arctica JP610 | reverse complement strand
TCCACTCACAACCTCACATGTACATGTACTTACACTCACACTCACACATGTGCATGTACTTCCACTCACAACCACACCCACACATGTATATGTACTTGCACTCAAGCTCTCACACATGTGCATGTACATACTCTCACACTCACACATGTGCATGTACTTACACTTACACTCACACTCACACTACACTCACACATGTGCATGTACTTACACTTACACTCACACTCACACTACACTCACACTACACTCACACTCACACTCACACTCACATCACACATGTGCATGTACTTCCACTCACAACCACACATGTACATGGACTTACACTCACACTCACACATGTGCATATACTTCCAGTCACAACCACACCCACACATGTATATGTACTTACACTCAAGCTCTCACACACACACATGTATATGTACTTACACTCAAGCTCTCACACACACACATGTATATGTACTTACACTCATACCCACACCCACACACGTACATGCACTTACACCCACACACGTACATGTATTTACACTCACACCCACACCCACACTGGTACATGTACTTACACGTACACCCGCACCCACACACGTACATGCTCTTACGAACGTATCCGCGCCCTCGTTCTCCTTAACGCTCACAGGCGAGCGGCGACGGCTAAGCTCATGACGCTGAGTCCGTTTGCGGTGAAGTGTTTGCTGAAGAGTGTGTTAGAAGACGTGGATGAGTGCCCGTGTGTCAATGAACAGTTTAAGCTCCTGCACATCCGAGTGTCGAACTACCAGGAATCATTATACGTGTATGTATAAATCACCATACGTGTATTTTTAAATCATCATACGTGTATGTACAAATCATCATCGTGTATGTATAAATCATCATACGTGTATGTATAAATCATCATACGTGTATGTATATGAATCATCATACGTGTATGTATAAATCATCATACGTGTATGTATAGGAATCATCACACGTGTATATATAGGAGTCATCATACGTGTATGTATATAAATGATACGTGTATGTAAAGGAATCATCATACGTGTATGTATAGGAATCATACATGTATGTTTATGAATCATCATACGTGTATGTATATGAATTATACGCGTATGTATAGTAATTATCATACGTGTATGTATATGAATCATCACACATGTATGTATAGGAATCATCATACGTGTATGTATAGGAATCACCATACGTGGATGTATAGGGATCATCATACGTGTATGTATAGGAATCATCATACGTGTATGTATAGGGATCACCATACGTGGATGTATAGGGATCATCATACGTGTATGTATAGGAATCATCATACGTGTATGTATAGGAATCATCATACGTGTATGTATATGAATCATCATACGTGTATGTATAGAAATCATACATGTATGTATATGAATCATACGTGTATGTATATGAGTCATACATGTATGTATATGAATCGTCACACGTGTATGTGCATGAATCATACATTTAGATACATGAATCATCATACGTGTATGTATATGAAGCAAACATGTAGGTATATGAAGCATACATGTAGGTATATGAATCATCATACGTGTATGTACATGTATTTTTATGTATATATGTGAATCATAGTACGTGTATGTCTATGAATCATACATGTATGTATATGAATCATACATGGATGTATATGAATCATACATGTATGTATATGAATCATACATGTATGTATATGAATCATCGTACGTGTATGTATATGAATCATACATGTATGTATATGAATCATACGTGTATGTATATGAATCATACGTGTATGTATATGAATCATCGTATGTGTATGTATAGGAATCATCATACGTGTATGTATAGGAATCATCATACGTGTATGTATATGAATGATACGTGTATGTAAAGGAATCATCATACGTGTATGTATAGGAATCATACATGTATGTTTATGAATCATCATACGTGTAAGTATATATATCATCATGCGTGTATGTATATGAATCATCTTACGTGTATGTATACGAATCATCGTACATGTATGTATATGAATCGTCGTACGTGTATGTATGTCTGTGTCATGATCACGTACAATCGTGTACATATGCACACTTGCTGTATGTGTACATACCTTATGTGTGTAGGATGATGCTGTTGTGTATAGGAATCATCTTATGTATATGTCTATAACGTGTGTGCTCACATATACGTTTTTATATATCCGTTGATCTGTACATGCCGTATGCATATACATCCCTGTGCATGTGTGTATATCGTCTGTGCACTTACATTTATGTCTGTATGTTTGCGTTATGCCAGTATGTCCGTATGTGTACTGTATCTGTGCATGTACCTACATCTACAATCCTGTATGCATCTGTGTGGGCATGTGTGGGCGTGTGTGTACATATGCATGCGTTTAAGTGAACATGAGGCTACACAATAATGTCTCAGAAATCCTGTCGGGACATAGGAACTCCATACGTGTATATCGGACATACCCAGAAATCAACGTAAGTGTATGTACATCCCTAACGTATGTGTATGTACATCCCTAACGTATGTGTATGTACACCCCTAACGTATGTGTATGTACGTCCCTAACGTATGTGTAAGTACATCCCTAAAGTATGTGTATGTACATCTCTTTTAGCCATAACGTATCTCCTGATCTGCCTCAAACTATATTCTGATATATAAGTATGTGTGCATAGATATAGTTTAGTATGTATACATAGAGATAGTTTAGTGTGTGTATATTGAGATGCTTTGTATGCATAGTTCTATACAAATAGCTTATATGCCGTTGCCACGTGTTCAAGGCTGTGTGTATGAACCACATACGTGACAGACGCACCACACATAACTCTATGCACACATTCCACCTACTCGCTCACTGAAGCAGTCTATATATATATATATATATGTGTGTGTGTGTGTGTGTATTTCACATTTGTATAATATATGGATGTGTGATGGTCTATATATAGTTATATGAATTTTAGGGTTTGAAGAACACTGTCTTATATACTTGAATATATCGTGAAAGTGTATATCGTTGTCCTCTCAGAATCGACGTTACTTGTTCCCAGCCTGGCCCACTACCAACCAGAAATACCCGCGATTGTATTGGCTGTCATCTAACATCTATTTATAGCTTCAAAGTACTGTCTCGCGAATGTACTACTGCACACGGACACCCCCACCAGATGATACCTCAGACCATCCCATTGGCTGCCCGTTAAAATCTATTAATAGCTTTTAACCCTTGGTATGCGCAGAGATGAGCACGGGCCCAACTGTACCTGGACCAATGGGCGATGGCTGCACAGACGTTATCGATTGGGTTTGCTCGGGCGCATAAACCCAGTGGTGTACGATCGCAGTACGTACCGTCTCAGTGCGCATGCGCTAGTTCAAGCCAGTGTTTGTTGTGTGTGTGTGTGTGTGTGTGTGTGTGTGGTGGGGGTGGGGGGGTGGGTGTGTGTGTGTGTGTGT
>NW_014039664.1:6134-28087 GCF_001186125.1 Sphaeroforma arctica JP610 | reverse complement strand
CATATATACTTGCTATGTGTGTGTTTATGGCCTGGTATGCAACAACGACAGACGCCTGCCCGAGAACTACGTCGCGACATCTTTTCATCTTTGTCTGTTGATTTGCCTTTTTTGGAGAACAAGTAGTTTTGGACTTTTATGTAACGGATACATCTGAGTATCAATGTCAGTATATCCGACAACACGCTTCGTCAGGGAAATGAGAACGCGTCCGGGTGAGTTCTAGGGAATCTACATAGAGGAATGATCTGTTGCATTTATGCTGAAGTGCTGTATACATTAGCTAAGATATGGCCGTGAGTCCAATACCTGCAGCACCACAGACAACCGGGAAAGGGGAGGCGAGAGCGGATTCGACAACCATGTTGGTAAGATCTGCAGTGAGCTCGAAAATCAGTCGCCCGCCTGCCAGGAACAGGGATATGCTGAGGTATTGTACTTATTAACTGAGATATGGACGTTATAATCACCACCATCTCAATTGCCACAAGCATTACGCTCTGAATTGGGTTCGAATTGTCCGTGTCTAATGCCGGGGTAGATGAGAGCATCGATCACATAGCTGTTACCAGGAGTGGCTGGCTTGAATAGGGTCGCGTGATTATCATCCCTGAAGTAGCTATGAAAGTATGCGTTAAAACTAGAACCCGTGTCGGCCACAATTCTACAACGCATATTCCTCACAACTGTGTAGATCGCGCTAAAGTATCGCACCACCGTTGTACACAGAATCCTCAATACATTCGCAGCCGGGTTTCACAAGAGACACAAGTGTAGTGCCTTAGTCGGATACGTATGTCCTGGTATTCGACTGGTAGGTGCTCACGTCAACTGCTGTACCGTGTAGATCTCCATGTTTGATTTGTCGTGTGATGGAATGCTCACCAAAAACAAAGTATACCGATGAAACGAAAATTACCACATTGTCTCCATTACCGTAGTGATTTCCGTCGAGTGTTATCGTATGTGCATCACTGGACGTTTTACAAGTAGAAAATTGAGCTGACGTAACACACCCCATTACAATACAACATCCACTGCCCTACCGCAAATTGGTGCGCATAAAATTAATAGTCAGAGGCAAAAGACAAATTTGCATTGCGTCCAGCACCAGCTACCACACGTACTGTGGATTCTGACCCACCCTCAGTTAGAACGTTATTGTGACTTCCATCAGTAGTGACCATGTCGAAAAAACTGGTCCTTCGGTGTTATCCAAAGTGATCTTAGGTGCGTTAAATTATCGAAGACAGATAGATAACCATCGGGCTTGAAGTCCAGTCGCACATTATGAAGTCAACTGTGATGGAACCGTTCTTTGCTTTTCAGATGACATACAAAGTGTCCTAAACTCACTTTGATGGCGCAATATACCATAGCCATTAGTGTGGTTTGCAGACCTATATGTATTTGAGACACTGAGTAGATGTAAGAATGTTGTATCGAAATATACGACGGAGTGAATTACTACTGAAAAATGTATGAGGTCCCGCCAACTTCAAGTATCAGATCAATCTCTTTGTTTTCTATTGTTTTCTTAGTAGGAATAATCATATTAGTGTTAGATATACTTTTATATGTTATTGGACATATACCCATAACAGTACACCCATGTGACTGTGGCGCATTTAGCTAAACTTTTAATATAGTGAAGCGCTATGTAGAATGGAGGGTAATAAGGCTCTCATCCAGAGACCAGAGATAGCCCCCATTCACCTTTTCTACATGCGACTGAAAGAAAATTTCTTACTGAAAACCGCATTAATCTATGTTTTTTATAGTACTGGTTTGTGCCGTAAAAAAAAGGTTAATAACTAATATCCCACTAAGGTTACATGGTTCTCAGCCAATTTTGTTACCGCAAACGACCACTGCACGGGTGACGTATCGTGAAAAGCTTTCACCTCTATTCCATAGAACGAATGCCATACTCCAAGGTTCGATTGACAGTCTACAGCTTTTTATCATTTATATGGACTCCCTAGCTATTACACTTGCGCAATTTCGGCCGAAATTCGTCCGCTCCTACTTCTTTGTAGATACGTGCATCCAGGCTCCACAATCTGTTCGGTTGCAACCCTTCCTGAACGCGATCGATGATTGGGGTCACCAATCCGGTCAAGAACAAGGAATTCTTAAGCCCCGAAAGTGATCGTCGAGTATGTTGTATGCGGTACCGCCTCTCCGTATCAAAGGACACCTCATCACGCCAACACTAGTAGGCTCCCCAATTGCGAACATTCTCAACAGAAACCTACTTTTCCCTCCCATGTTCATGGCGGTGGAACTCTCTAACATCTATCCAAAGCCTTCCAAATACTTGGATTTCAACTGTCCCAGGGCATACCGGGTATCGACTTTGTAAAACACATGGATAATTTCGTGGCAGAATTACTCCAGGCTATAGTGTCCTTCCGGGCGTAAGGTTTTCATGGATTCAGCTTGCACAATCCGCGAAATCAGTTGGCAATATTCAAGACGCTCATTCTTTCGACGGCAACCTATGGTTGTCTAAACATCATAGCATGACCTCTGCCTGTTTGACATGCCGCGTTGAAGCCGCTGTACGAGCGGTACAACTCAGCACTAATTCAAGCAACAGCTATCATAACCAGCACTATATTCCCAAAACGCCCATACCAGCGCACACAGCTTCTTCGCTTTTGTCGTTTACTTTGAGGAGTACCTTGGTGGCTGCCTGGGACTACACATTGACTCGATCGACAATACAAACCCACTTGCCACACTTGCGAGACCCACTTGGACACGTAACAGACCGCCGGGTAAATTCACGTCCAATATCTACGCAAATTTAAAATCAAGGGGCGGGTACACACCTCAACACAAAGAACTCCGTGAGCTTCGCGTGCAGATCCAACATAATACCACCCAACGTCTCATAACTAAGGAGATAGCAGGCAAGGCTCACCGCCAATACTACTATCGACTTATAAGAGAAGTATCACGGACCGGGACAAGCCCTCCCATGATAGCTTTACCCACTGCTGTGAACCCCCCCCCCCCCCCCCCCCCATCCGTCTTTAACACGGTCCTGTTTAAATTGCCTGACTATCGCACTGGTGGATACTTCTGTCCTGTGTGCCCCGGAGATAAGACTTTTTTTATCCAGCCACTTTGCTTGTATCCGTTTTCTAATAAGGCGTGTTCTAGTGTGCTTTTTCTACCCCCAGTTGGACCGGACTTACTACAACAACTACAGAATCGGTATGACTACCACGGCATATGGACTCTCTACGAACATCTCGGGAGCTTCTTTCTCCATGAACAGCGGGCACCAATTTATCTCAATCCAGTACTGGTCGATAAATTGATGTTCCCTATACCCCGCCTCATCACTGTTCTGAAGTACTATTTCCAGATCTCGGTACAGACCAAATCTTCGAGACTTCTGGTACCACCTATGATACTTCCTGCTTTGGCTAGCCAGGGTATTTTAAATGCATCAGCTGTGTGGTGTTGTATCGGGCAGCCACCAACTTTGCTCCGAACCAGAATTGCGGATGACAACCTCACCTTTCTTGGTATCACGTTCAAAATATCTCATGACTCAGCCCATATTACCACTACGAGTGGGTCATGGCACACAAGTTTTAGTTCTCACCCAATGGTAGAGGTATTCTGTATCCATCGTCACACGTGAGCTAACGCATCGTATGTCTTCCATGGTTGCATCACTCGCCCCAGCTTCTCGCGGCAGTTCGACAATCTCAATTTCCCTTCAATTTTCCCAGAACCTATCCAACGAATATGAAGCCTGATGTGTATGTAGACATAAAAATTTATCCAAACAGAAAGTAAAAATATTATCCCTACTTTTAATACTAATTATAATGGGTAGGGAATCGAGAGAGAGAAAAGGCTAAAATGGCTAAAAGAGAAGACTTTAACTACTGCGATTAATAGCTATTTTGGGTGAAGCCGCCAAGAGACCCGACTATCAAGTAAAAGGCTTTTCGGATTACTACTTATGCGTTGCAAATAAAAGGGGGCCACATTCAAGTGAGGAAATCTCTAATTTCCGACATCTACTACGTCGACCCTGTCGCAATCTGCAAACGTTGCTTCAGATTAGATTACAAATATGGTTTCATACAATATGATGCTATACACATCTCTAAAGTGTTGAATTCAACCTCGTTCACTACCAATGGACTGGCTGCGAATATTCCAGACATGCGAATTACCTTTCGCAAGCTGTTAAATGAAATCGAAATGATGAGATGATACCAACAACTACTATATTAAATTCTACTACTACTCCTACTACGATTATCTATCGTATCTATCTTGTACTCTAACGGATATCATGAGCACTACATTACCAATGAGGATATGCTGGACTATCCACCAGGTCTACTTGAATTGGATTACATCGTGAATACCGATCATGTCATGGTCACATACCTTCACCTGTCTATATTGAGGCCATGTTTACTATGAATCCTTAGTACTTTGAAAATAATTAGTAAAGATGCTGGAGGTATGCACTGTATGATCGAGCGCATTATGGCGCTTACCAAGAGACAACCCCGATATTTCATTAATACACAAATTACCAATGCTAATTTGTTTGCTATAGTACAACTTCGGGTAAATTCCTCACCGATAACTGTCTTTTGAGTTCTACTTTCACATTATTTTTTTACAGGAGTACTTTTTCGTGACTCGAGAGGTTATTTTACTATTAGCTAGGTTACAGGGACCTGATAATGCAAGAAGCGTAATACTTTTCTAATATAGTACTATCTATCACTCCAATGTTGTATATCCCAAGGTGTCATACGCCATTAGCCGACATGCTCAATGTTATCACGGCGAATGTGAGAGTGTTGAATGCCAAATAGCGATCAGTTAACAATCCATACTCATAGACAGGAAGTAATATTGTCAGATTGATCAGACTCTGTACAATCCGGTTTTGACTATAGGCTATACTGTTATTCCATCCACCGAACTGTCTGTCTTATGGGTATAGCTTGCTTCTAAGTGTCGTCAATGCTTATAACTGTGTCGTACATACGTCTTATTGTAACATTATCTTGATCAGAGTCCTTTATGGTATTGAGGTTGCAAAGTCCTTAGGGCATATAATTCCTCAAACGGCGTTGTTTTATTCTAAAGTTGAGCAAGGCTTTATACAAAAACCGGAACACCTTAAAGTACAGACTGTGAAGTCGTGCGTAAAACATGGGTGACAATGGTTTACGATTACGTAGGGAACACGTGGATGGTAAATACGCTCAAATGATGCACCAACATATTGTACTACAACAACTTGGCACGCACAACTAGTGTGAAACACATACAGAGGTACAATTAAAGATTAGAGAGCTACGTTTTGAAGGGTAAAGCTGTGTGCACGCGAATGTCAGTACCACTGGTAATACCCATGTTGAAATATTGGCCCGGTGGAACTAATGGGGTACTTAATGTTTAATTTGATGCCACGTCACGATACCGAGGTCTGTAAACCCCTAATTTGTATAAATCAACAAGGTCCGTACTACACACGTGCTCATTTGTTATCTATGTGTGATGTTTTCTATGCTAAACATTGAAAATTATGTTGTAACTTATTGCGTGATGGGTGAAAATTGATACTTTTACGTACACAATTTTTATGTACTCCACAGCTTCTCTATCAACTTCAAGTGATGTGACTAATACCCTAATTGATGGAATGGTAATAACTGTATTGTATTCAATAGCTCTAATAAAAAACATGGACTAGCTATATATACATCATACAACAAATTGCTAGCCAGTACGTGCACTATATGCGAAATTATGTCAGCTTTATTTAATTAGAGAGTGTATCAAAATGTGGATATTAACCCTTTTACGCGCCTTTTACATGACCAAGCGACATCTGGGTTGATAGTTTGTTTCTGGTAAAATCTCGATGACCAACAGGTCACCAGTGTAGAACTGAATACTACTTCCAAAAACCCACAGACCCCACCAAAACAGTCGCATAAATACTAGACTTGAAATTTGGATTTTCAAACAAAATAAAACAAAAATCCAGTAGGGAGCCTGGGGACCCGCAGTCCCACATCCGCGAAAAATGTCGGGCCAGGCCGATTGCGTTCGTCCCCAAGGACTCCTTGCCCAATGACCAATGGAAATTGGACTTACAAAAATCTATCACAGACCTTTCTGCCCAGGTCAATACTCTACAGGCCAATATCAACCAAATTTTGGGACCGGATCTACCAAACCCGAACAATGATGGGCCCATCTCTAAGGAGCCTTTGACTGATGACCAATGGAAATCAACCATGCACCAAATGCTCACTAACCTCTGTGCAAAAGTAATCAACCTCGAATCCGAACTCCGGGACCTTAAATCGCAAACCCGTGCACCTATAGATGAAGACACATCCGACACATTCCGATTTGGCTCCACAAGCCCGCCTGCTCCGCCAGCAAACAGACCGCGGTCACAGGCGCCCATTAGCAGCAGTGAGCCTCCCAGCTACCACTCAAAAGTGGACAAACCTGAAAACCCGAGCCCTAAAAAACGCCCGACCCCATCAGCTTCTCAGTCCCTACCGCAGCCGCCAGTATCCAAACACCTTTTGACGAAAGTGGTGGGCCGCCCGATTCCGGACAAAACTCTTCATGAAATGGATGACATAACTCCGGTATGGCTCTTTTTCCGAACAATTTTTCCAACCGGCAAGCCCCCGTCCCAATCAGTATTTAATAAAATACTGCCAAGCCTAACCAGTCCTCAATCGCCAACACTTTCTCTGGTATCTCCCGTCTAAACCGGTATCTCGTCTAAATCGCCGCGGAAGCTCCGTCAGTTTCGTCCGCCTTTGTGTTCCTAGCGACGCTGTCGCCCAGGTGAAACGCCAAGCAGCACTTCCGTGGAAATGGCAACTTGATGAAAACTTCGACCCCCGCTCCCAACAACATCCCGACGCTACGAAAGCAGCCTTAATTCATTATCTCCGCACCAAGCGGGAGGCCCTCTGCACATATGAACGAGCGCCAAGAATTCTTGCCCGCAGCATGGATACTGAGTCCGCTTGTCAACTCCACTAACGCAGACATCCTTCGATCTACCGCGGACAGTCTCCAGAAGACTTACCAAGCAAAACATGATGCAAACCTCTTCTCATCTATCCCGCGAATCCCGGCAAACGCTAAAGAACCAGCGCGTGCGGAACCCGGATGACTTCATATATCAACGGTCTTCCCGACACAACCATCCGACGCGATGGTTACCTATACGCAACCTCAACCTTCCACGAAAACTCTTCGACGACAGGCAACGATATAAAAATGGCTGACATCGTTAAAGAAGAGAGCCCAGTAGTATTGACCGAGGATGAACAATGCTAGGACCAATGAGGATGACGCTCTTCGACCCACAAGGACTCAACATGGACAACGCAGCACATACAGATAAGTGTTTGAACGTTATATCGATTTTAAGTCAGGTTGATGTTATGTGTGTGGTTGAAACCTGGCATAACACCACATATCTTAATCATATACGCTCGAACACACACTACCATATTCTACATCACACTACACTGCATAATATCTTACACCCTTCACACTGTGGTATTGGCATTTTTTCCAAACACCACCCATCGAATTTTCAACTTGTACACTCCTCACCGTACGCGGTGTTCTTTGTGTACTTTGGCGTTCATATGGCCGTGTTCTACCTTACACTCAAATCACTTACTGAAGAAGACGACAGGCGATACATGAATCCCCCCGAGATTGGCAATTTCCAACCAGATGTCGTGTGGGGAGATTTCAACTTCAAAGCCCGGAAGTATGGCCACGCATCTACAAATCACGGACTACGTATGAAAACGATTGAAACTACCCTGCGTAATACGTGGCACTTGAACTACCTCTATGCTGGCGGCTCAACTGGTATAGAACATGCGTATCATCGGCCTACCACCCCCGCCTCTCTCCAGACTTATAACTGACGGATTACGGTATCTGGGGTGACCACACCTTTGGACTCGATCTCCAGATACTTCCCACGCATCAAATCCATCGGCCCCAACAAATGCCAACAATGCAGCCGCCTCCGGAACCAGCGCCTCCCCTCCCATGGATATAACCGATATCGCCATCGACTGCATCACCTACGCAATAAATCCCGCGCGCAACTATTCCAAGCCAAAATCCGGGCACATCAGAACCTACTACGGTCATATCTCACTTTGCATGGACCAGCGGAAGGGCTGCTACGGATCCTCGACCGTATCTGGCGCTATGCCGCTAACCCACAAATCTTCGGGGGGTTCTACTATGACTTAAACAGACCCTGGGTTCAGCGGCTGCCAAACAACTCGTTCCACCCACGTCTGACCACACAAAGCAATGCTGAAATGTTCAAAGATATTGCGTACCAACGACGGTCTCCGCGCCAACCCTGCATACCGGGTACCGATGACACAGGCGCCACCCTCGCTGGCTACTTTGAGGACCTATTCAACTCTACAAACCCGTACGCGGTTCCACCGGATGCCGAACCCTCTCCCAATGTCGCTTCCACTATACGCCCCGACGATGTAACGGAGGCTATACTACGCTATCCAATAAGGGGCTTGACCCCGACGGGATCCACACCCTCCTCCTGAAGGCCACAGGGGAGCGCTTCACCGAACGACGGACAATAGGACGCCCCGACGCCAATAGCCCACTGATTAGACTCCTTGTCGAAGCATTCACTGAGCTACTGAAGGCGGGTACCTTCCCTGCAGCCCTAAACTGCAGCCACCTGACAGCGCACTCATAGAAAGCCGATACAGATATCACCTCCCCAGCCGACTTCCGCCCCATCACGCTGACGCAAATAGTCAGACGCATCTTTGAAAAGTGCTTTCTCAACCTGATTGCGAGCCACCCCGGCTTTGCTACCCATGCTACCCAAGCTGGCTTCAAATCACGGTACTCCTGTCACACCCAAGCACTTGCCGCCATGGAATTTGAGACACAGTCAGAAGGGGAGTGGAACGACGTCTGTCTGGACATTACCAAGGCATACGACAAGGTTGCTCTCCCACGCCTATGGGTACTCTTGCGCCACACTGGAATGCCCGAAAATTGGGTCAACTGCCTCCGCGCGCTATTTGAGAGGGTCCTTACCCGAGTGACATATCGCCGCATGCTCTCGCCTCTATTCCATAGAACGAATGACATCCTACAAGGCTCAATCGTTGGCCACCAGCTCTATATTATCTACATGGATTCCTTAGCTGTCACGCTAGCATTATTCCGGCCCAAGCTCCTCCGCTCTTATTTATTTGTCGATGACACACGTATCTAATCCCTTCAATCGGTTCCGTTCCAGCCCTTTTTAGATGACATTGATGCGTGGGGACGCAAATCTGGCCTCGAACAGGGTGTCATTAAACCCCGAGTGCGATTTACCGACTTGTGACACGCGGCGCCAACCCTCCGTATAACTCGAACAGGGTTAAACCCCGAGTACGATCTACCGACTTGTGACACGCGGCGCCAACCCTCTGTATAAATGGTGAGCTTATCACGCCGACGCTTGCAGGCGCACCTTGGAACACACGTTACCTCCCCCTGAAGATGGCGCCCGCACATGCCAAACCGAAACGCTCCAAATATCTGGGGTTCCCACTCTCTCACGAAATACCAGGAATCAACCTCGCCAGACATATGGAACCCCTGGTTGCAGCATTGTCCTTGGGTATCGCCTCTTTCCGCGCTTATGGCTTCCATGGCTTCAGCTGGCGACCGACTGGTGCTGTTCGAAACATACATCCTATCCACGGCTACGTATGGCCTGAACATTATTGCCTGGGCTCCGCATATATGGGATGATGTGTTGAACCCCCTGTTCAAGCGCTTTAACTCAGCACTCCTCCAAGCAGCAGCCATCATCAAGGGCACTAGATACCCTCAGTTTCCCAAACATCAAACAAAGTTACATCACTTTTGTGGCCTGCTCCCCGTGCGACCATTCGCGGACTACCTCGGAGGTTGCCTGGGAATACAACTCGACTCAATGGTCAGCACAAATCCACTCACCCCTCTGACGCAACCCGCCTGGGCCCACGGCAAATCATTACTGCGCTTCCCGTACAGTATCTATGCTCACCTAAAAACTGTACACAAAAAAACATGGGCGGGCGTACACCCGACCATGTAGCCCTCCGCCAACACTGTGACGACATCAGAAAGAACTCAACAAAGCGCTGGTCTAACAAGGAGATCGCGGCAATGGCCCGGCGCCAACACTACTACCAACTGGTTATGGGTAAACCGCCAATCTCAAACCGAGACAAAGCCAGACACGACAGCTTCAACCGCTGCTTCGAGCCTACACCAATCCGGCTCTGTGCTATGATTGTAACGAATACGTACATGTTCACATTGATCGACTACCGCACCGACGGATGTCTCTGCCCTGTCTGCTTCGGTAGCCACAAGTTCACCACCAGCCATTTTTCCTGCATCCAACAACTGGTTCGACGCATCCTGGTAGGCCCGAACACAACTGCCGCCCATTGGCCCTGACCTCTTCCAGCAATTACGGGAGTGCCACGACTTCCACGGTATCTGGGCCCTCCACGAACACCTTGGATCTTTTTTCCAGCATGTAGAAGAACCACCGTACCCTCACCCATTTCTGACACATCAACAGATGTTCCCCATACCCCGGCTAATCACGCTGTTGAAGTACTACTTCCAAATTTCGGTCCAAACCAAATCATCGCGCTTGTTGGTTCCGCCTATGATACTTCCGATCCAGGCCAGCCAGCACATACCGAATGCATCCGTGGTCTGGTGCGGCATTGGCTCACCCCTATCCTCGCTCCTCGACCGAATTATGACGGATGTAAACTTCGATGGATATTTCTATGTTTTAAACTATGTTATATAAACTAAGATACAATTTAAGTCAGTTAGGATTTAGCAGTGGTAGCTTGTGTAAGAATGATCGGGACTGCTTCTTGGTAAGTTCCTTAATATCCTAGATCACACAGGACGTACCTCTAGCTGTTCTTTATTGAATAATTTCACTAGAAGTGTTCATGACCACATGTCTAATTTGTAGATAGACACAAGAACGTAGGTCAAGTTAATACATTAGCTAAAATAAATTAAGTTACATCTGAAGAAAAGTTAAAAAAAGAAAAAGACTTATTGGATTTTGGAGATTGGCTTGAAGACCAAATCCTGTAAGTAGTAGTTCAGAGATTATAAAATTTAGTTTATAATATCCTACATCTACTATCGTCTCAAATAGGTCCAAGTAAACGAGTCATACCAAATACTCAGGCTATTGGAGCCATCAAAGTGAATTTAGAACACCTTGGAAACATTGGAAAAAGATCTTGTATCAAAATATTTTAAATACAAATACAAACCAATGTGTTATCTCATTTGATCTTGATATTTTAGACTGACCGGAGGCCGTATTTTTACATAGTCCCCAGTAGCCCCCAGTAGCTTTTAGGACTACGGACGTACGTGAAGGTACGATCTAGTTCGTAAAGCGAAAACCACCTTGGAAACATTAGGAAAAAGAACTTGTATCAAAATATTTTAAATACAAATACAAACCAATGTGTTATCTCATTTGATCTTGATATTTTAGACTGACCGGAGGCCGTATTTTTACATAGCCCCCAGTAGCCCCCAGTAGTTTTTAGGACTACGGACGTACGTGAAGGTACGATCTAGTTCGTAAAGCGAAAACCAAAGTAAAACGGTTTCGGTCATGGCTTATCGAGTAAGTATGTGCCTATATATACGAGTTCAAGAATCATGTTGTACTCTATGTCGTTTAGTTTTTGGTCCAGTAACCATTTCCGATGTAGGAGCCTTACGTTTATTACTTGGTAAGGTAATAGCCGAAGGTTGTTCTTCATTAGTAAAAAAGTTCGAAGAATTTTCTGCTCTGTTGGTAAGCAGATCAGAAAGTTTAGTCACATATGAAGTAGGTGGCAAATAGGGAATTTCAGATTCATCCGGTTTGTAGTCACCTGAGGAAACCCTTTCCGTTTATCTTGTGTGTTCTTATGTAAATGCTTATTCCATTTCTTATTAAAAGTGCGAAGGAAGTCGCGAGATTCACGAAACGCATCGGAGGTTAGCCAAGCTACTGTCCCATCCATAAAACGGGTCTTGTAGTAAGTGTAACCGTCTTCGGATGTTTTAGGGTATCAGAATCAAATGAGCGAGCGAATGAGAGTTCGGAGGTAGGGATACGGTGAGTGCCCAGATTAGTTGCGCTAGTACCATCTATGTTATTCACTTCGTAAGTATCACTCTTCTCATCATGGTAGGAAATAACAAAAGGTTCAATTGTCTTAGAAGAGAGTTCGGTAACGTTGGTATTGCGATTTATAAAGTTATCATAATCGCCAACTTTGAACTGAACAATGTTCTTAGTGTTATTCCATCGGTCATACGCTTTAAGTAGGACGCGATTTTTGTGCTCGAGTAAACAGGGGTAAACAACGTTCTGCATATGCTCGATCTTTTGTAGCCACGGAGTAGCGTGTTTCTCGGGCGCAGTTTTGTCAAACGTTGCTTTTAATTCACTATAGCGGCCAAAGAAATAGTGAAACGGGAGTGTTCCAGTTTGAGGATTCATGTAGTTATTCGTTTGAGTCTGAACCCATTTCGAATGATAAGGCCACATATCCTCAACGTCATCTAGTGCGGTACGCAATAGCTTCTTTAGCTCTGTATGACGTGTCTCATTTGCACCCTGCGTTTGAGGTTTATAAGGAACACCACGCCTATGGGTCATGCCTGATACGAGTATAAGTACCTCCATTACGTCGGTACAAAACTCACTGCCGTTATCAGAACATAGTACTCGGGGGAAACCGAAGTCATTAAAGAGGTGATAGCATAACTTTACCACTGTTTGCGGGCGTTTGTTCGGTATTGCATAAAGCAAGCTATAGCCCGAAGCCACACATAGGAAATGACAGATATATACATCGCCAGTATGCTTGGATCGCGGGAGTTTAACCAAATCGACTATGACTCGGCGCATCGGTTGGTCTTCTGTCACACTTTTTAGGGGTGCCCAACCGTAGCGCTTGATCTGGTTCTTTTCACAATCAGTACAGCGTCGGTATACTTCACGTATGGTTTCTTTCAGCGTCGGGTGATCAAGCCCTGCACGAATAGCCATCTTATAAGTATGCTCGTACGCTCGATGAGTTAAATTATGTATTACTTTAACTCTACTCTCGAGCTCTTCTAAGTCAGTCAGATTCTGTGTATCACTGGCTGGATGAACCATAGTCCCGTTAGATAGGGCAACTTCAGTATCAGGAGGGATAGACTCCTGAGATACGTAATTAACAACATTAGATGGTTGAAATATCTTCTTCAGTTGTTTCGCAACTCCTGGCTGTTCTTTAAGCAGCGCTTTAAGTAGTTGAGTGCGAGCTTCAGGTTCTCTTAGAGCTTTGAGTCTTTGATCCATGGCCTTAGCTAGTTCCATGTTTTTACGATCTAATGCCGTCTCAATCGACTTTACCTCCACTGCATTCTTGTTGGGTGCATGTGTTGTACGAGTTTTGAGCTTTTGTTCAAACTCCTTAGACTCCTCTGGTTTAGCTAAGAACTCGGTTGAGGGTTTCTACTTAGTGGTACCTGCAGGACCGACGCAACAAACGATGGTGTGTTTCCAAGGTGTCTTCTTAATAGAATAGGATCCCCGATACAAGAACGTGTCGGTTTCACGTTCGACATAGATAGGCTTGTCTTGTATCATATTAATTAAATCACGTATCCATGGGTCGGAGCTACGTAAGGGACAACACAGCGTAATGGTAGATTTAGTAATATTAACATAATTTAACAACTGTGCGATAAGTTGCTTAGGTGGGTTAGCCCACGCATTATGCTTTGATAAGTCAAGTTGAAAGGCATCACCTTTAGGATGAGTCAACAACCTATAATCAGAAACCTGTTTGTTATGTTCTGCGGCGAACATATCAATAGTAAATGGACCGCATCTTGATTGAGCGAGGTTTAACCATTTCTTATTAAGCATCCAATCGGCTGCTAATAACTCTTTAACTGTTTTCTGGTAGTCAGGGACAAGTCGAGAGAGCATGTCGGGAAGACGATTATGTATTCCTGGTATGTGTGTAATGTAAAAGCGAACAAAGCAATAATGTCATGCCAGCGGCTCACCAACTGTGAATCAGGGTTCATGTCCTTTAAATATGTTAAAGACTTTGGATCACATGCGACAGTGAAGTAACTTCCATAAAAGTAGTCTTTAAACTGTCTTAGCGCAGTAACAATGGCAAGGAGCTCTTGTTTAACGGGAGGGTAATCCGTTGACTCTTATTATAACTCTTGCTAAATAATTGTATGTAGCGGGGTTTACCACCTACCGCTCGATCTGGAGCGTCGGTTGCAATTTGAAATTGGACGCCATCCACAGGGTATTGCATGATGGGTGCATCCATTACTTTACTTTTGACTAGGTTAAATGCATCATCACATTCTTTAGTCCAGAGCTTTTCCAAAGGTCCTTTATGCAGCCGTAGGTGACTGAAAGGCTTTAAGTAATGAGAAAGATGAGGTACCGAATACAAGAAGAAGTTAACAAACCCACAGACAGACTTCACATCCCTTCCAGTAATCGGTGTTGATAAATCCAACAGAAATTGTTACTTGCCAGGATCAATTTCTACCCCTGCTGCAGATACCTTGTAACCAAGTAAGTGTATTGAATCTTTAGCAAACGAACACTTGTCCTCGTTAAAAGTTTGGCATGGTTTAGTCGATTTAAGACTCCCTTAACGAGTTTAGCATGTTCATGTGCTGTTTTTGTAAAGATAACTATATCATCTAAATATACTGATACGTTATCCGACAGGTCCGCAAACAGTTCCATCATAACTTACTGGAAGAAAGAAGGTAACATGGGAAAGCCTTCAGGTGCATCTTTGTTAGACTGGTACTTCTTACCTTGCCAAGTAAAGGAAAAGTATTTCCTATGCGGCTCATATAATTGTAATTGATGGAATGCAGCTTTTAAGTCTACCTTGGAAAAGATAGTCGCACCTTCCATTTTGCGTAGTATCTCGCTTATCTTTGGTAAGGGAAAACTATGTTGCGGAATTAGTTTGTTGACTGGCGAAAGGTCTAGTACTGCTCTTGTTTTACTAAACGTTCCATCAGATTTATATTGATCGACCGCTAAGAGAGCTTAGTTAACTGGGGTTGCATCATAATTGATTTTAACTAGACCCTGTTTTAACCAATCTTCAATTTGGGTTTGACAACGTCTTTGTGTCTCCAACTCACGTAGTTATGTGAAGGACACTTTAACTTAGAGAAGTCGACGTTTGTTAAGTCAAGCTTAACGTACCTGCTAGAGAACTTAAAGATACACCAGTCAGTTATTGCAATCTTCCTGTTTTGTAAAATTAAGTCCATAATTATATCGGTAAAGTGCGGAATTATATCCTTTGCTGCACCTTCCGGAGGTTTAGGTATCTTTAACATGTTATCATCTGACTTATCTTTATTTGGGTCTAGCCCATTGGGCAGACCAGTGAGAGTTATACCTAAACTGAGAAGATCAGTCATACCTATAGTTAAATCGTAATTCTGAGACATGTTAGTAGCGATTAGGTGAGTCTTTACTTCTCTTCTATCTGACAACATTATGTGTGCATAGTCAATGGCTTCTTCTTTCCCAAGATTAAAGTAGTTGTTTCGTTATGGATGGCCATATCTGTAGCGTAGGCTACTCGGCGTGAGATAGCAGAGACTTCAGCCCCTGGATCAAAAAGTGCTATAACTTTTTCTCCATTTACATAAACGGTTTGAAATATACGTTCATCTCCTTTGGTATAGATTTCATTGAACTTTTTCTCATAATCTTGCTCTAGTGCACACATATGGAACTGTCAGTGCTTAACTTGGACGTCCTGTATGTCCGTGCAATCATCTTTGTGCCAACCGTTAGTACCCTTGCAAGTAGTACACTCTTTCATATAGTGTCCAAAGGTTGGCTTGCCTGGTGCACACTTAACAGAGTCGTGTTTACCATTCCACTTGCCATCACGATTAATGAGGTTGTAACCACACTTCTTGCAAGGTGCCCTCTCCTTCCTTTTACCCTTTGGTTCATTAGAAGTAGAGCCTTTACCACCTCCAGCAGTAGTGCGAGGTTTCTTAGTGTTACGCGCAGTGTTATCCTCTATCGCGGTACGCTTAGCGGGCTGGGTAAAGCTCGAGGTACTAAGTACTCTAGTAGATGGGTTGGTATGCTTTTGAACTATCTTCTCAAAGACAGACCAAGGCATAGAACGCAAATCACCATAGGCGATAATATCATCATTGACCTTCTTAAAAAGGTTAGCCCCCAGAGTCTCCATCATCTGACAAATTAATATATATTCGCGAGTATAGGTACGACCTCCCATCCGAGTATTCATATATGTCATATGAGCTAGAGCACCTCGAATAGTAGTATCGTTCGCAAAGGACTTACGAGACTCTAGAAGTTCACGGTCACGTGCATCTTCAAAGAAGGCGTTAGGTATATTCTCACGCAACTGGCGCCAGGGAAGGGCTTTCTAGTTGGGCTCATGGGCCTTCAAGATAGTTTACCATTCCTCTGACTCACAGAAATGAATAAAGGCATTCATCATCTGCCTATCATTAAGGCTGGCAGACTGCTTAAATTGATCAAAGGCCTTCAGTGTCTCCACTGTACTCTCATTAGTAGAGAAATCGACCTCAGCCTTCGCGTTACCTAGCTGCTTTATACAAATTAATAAATATTCGCGAGTATAGGTACGACCTCCCATCCGAGTATTCATATATGTCATATGAGCTAGAGCACCTCGAATAGTAGTATCGTTCGCAAAGGACTTACGAGACTCTAGAAATTCACGGTCACGTACATCTTCAAAGAAGGCGTGAGGTATATTCTCACGCAACTGGCGCCAGGGAAGGGCTTTCCAGCCTTCGCGTTACCTAGCTGCTTTATAAAGCTTGGTTCGAAGCGTTCACGAGGCTCACGCTCAATGCTACGGGCTGCTAGTGCCAAGATGGAGTCTATCTCCTTTCTCTTGTTATCGATTAGATAGCGAATGTTATCCGCTTTCTTATCTTCAAGGTCAGAGTCATTGGTCCTCAAGGACTTGCATACCAGAACATAATAGCCTGAGACGATGTTGTCTGGTTCTCACTTCCTCGTTTTCAGAGCTAGAGTGGGTACTCTCTAGTGAGGTACTGGTATGACGATTTCCAAAGTCGTGATTACCAGGGTTAGATGATAAATGAGGATCGATGTTATGAGGGTGGTAAGCCTCATCGATTTCCATTCGATCATAGCCTCTGACAAGGTTAGGTTTGTCGAGAGGATGGTCGATTGTAGCTTCCGAGGTATAGAGATTAATTCTTGAGGTTTTACATACTTCACCAGCGGTATCTGGCTCAGTGGTAACCCTGCTGGCTGGTAAACCAGTGTAAGATTCGGTCTCTTAAGGCGATAGTAACGTCTTAGAGTAGTTAAACATAATAAAGTCTTCTAAAACTCAAATGAAATTAAAGCACAATAAACATAATTAGTCTTTTAGTAAAGTTAGGTTTGCCTCGTGAAAACAGCAATATTCTGAGGGATTGTGAGGCTGAGACATTGTCTATATATAATCCTCTCAGTACTGTTTTCGCCGAAGGGATTATATTTAGTGTTTCGTTGTCGCTCTAATAGAAACTATGGTATGTTTCGTTGGGGCGAATCCAAGAGACTCATAAAATACCATCTTTAGAAGAAAGAAAAATTACTCCCGATGTCCAAAGTTATTGCATTAACCAATAATTTGCCACTTATCAAGAATTACCGACTTAGCCTTCATCAGACTGGCACATCTGGTTGGCTGAACGGTGGATAAACTAAGCAACGCTAATAGTTCTTAGAAACCTATGTTCGGTTGAGCCATCTCGCTACCGAAGTATTCAGATATAAATAGATTTGGAAAGTACATAAAGTTCTATTATTAGAACTAGACCGAATCTTATGTTTGGTATTTTACTGGGGCCTTTTAATGGCCTTGTCAAAATATCTGATACGTAAAATAGAAAAGGTATTAATTAATAAAACCGTTAAAAACCATTTAGGAAACTTAAGTTCCTCGTACTATTAAGAGTACGTTTATAGTTTACGTACTGCTTAAGAGTACGTTTATAACATAGAATCTAATGTGGAGGCCTGGCTATTACACAGCCCCCACCCAGCTTTGAGACCCAGGAGAAGCAAGTTGCTCACTCAAGCTGATTATGGGTCAAAAAGCGAGAAAGGAAAAACGGGTCGAAAACAGTTATCGGTTACCCTGTGAGTTTTGGGCTTAGGTCTAGTAGGTCCGTGGTGGTCGACTGGACGTTTCTTACGCTTCAGTGTCTTAAGCACATATGAAGGGTGAGCATTAAAGCTTGGGATAAATGCTGTAGGCGGGTAAGTTTTAATTCCGTGCCTTCAGACGATGGAAACATGCTATCTTTTTCAGCTTGTGACTTATGCAGGCGTTTACGCCATTTTCGATTAAAGGCTTTTTAATAGTTTTGATTATCGAAAGCATCTGAAGTCAACTCAGCGATTGTACCGTCTATAAAGCGTGTACGATAGTATGTATAGTCGCCCTTATCCGTTCTCCATATAATGTCTTTAAATTCAGAACGATCAAGAGGGGCATTAGAGTCATGTCTCCTTGCGAGAATAATCTCAGTAGACGGAATCCGACTAGTGCCTATATTTAAAGCACTGGAACTGTCGGGGTTATTAACCTCATAGGTTCCACTTTTAACGTCAGCTACAGAGATTATATATGGTCCTATCCAATTAGATGTTGATACAGTAGCATCGGAATTACGTTGACGGATGTTAACTCTGTCTCCAACCTGATACTCTGCTATCTTTGTGGTAGCATTCCATCTATTTTTCCTTTTTAATAAGGCAATATTGCGTGCTTCTCGCAAGCAAGGATATATAACGTTATAAATACGTTGTACTTTCTCTAACCATGGTAACTCATGGTGATCAGGTTCGTCCTTGTTAAAAGGTATTTGTAACTCACTATATCTGCCACGAAAATAGTGAGCGGGTGTTGTACCGGTAACCGGATCAGCACACTCGTTCATCTGTGTTTGTATCCACCTAAGGTGGTACGGCCAATCATCTGCATCATCCTTTAATGCATTACGTAAGAAGAACTTAAGTCTTCTATGGCGCGTTTCATCTGCATCATCCGTTAATGCAATACGTAAGAAGAACTTAAGTCTTCTATGGCGCGTTTCATTCGCGCCTTGTGTTTGCGTTTTATATGGTACACCCCTTTTATGGCACATGCCTGATACGAGTACTAACGATCCCATTACGTCATCGCAGAACTCGCTACCGTTATCAGTGCACATTATACCTGGCCACCCGTGGTCAGCAAAGACTTGGTAACATTATTCTGCCACGGTCTGCGTACTCTTGTCCTTTAAAGGATAGAGCAAGTTATACCGTGACGCCACATCAAAGAAGTGGCATACGTAACGGTCGCCTGTGTGCTCGGACGTAGGCAGGTCAACCAGATCAATGATGACCCTGCGCCATGGAACATCTTCAGTCACACTCTTAAGCGGTGCGAACCTATAGAGCTTAATCTGGTTGAGATCACAGTCTGTACATGACTGATATACTTTGTCAACTAAATCTGCCAGCTTAGGGATCCCATTTCGTTTAGCATCTTTAAGTGCGTCTACTACGTTCTGGTGCTTCAGCTTATGGTTTTGCGTCAGCCAAGCAAGAATGTTTTTATCATTCTGCTCCTCCAGAATAAAGGTAGGGTGTTGAGAGTCCACTTGCGTGGTCTCTAAGTCTGTAGTATTTCCAGACTTCTGTCCTTCTTTCGCATGAGTGTCATGAGTGCGCTCGTGTGCGTTTGATACACCTGACTTATTTAATAGTCGTATTATCTTTCATTAATCCCTTTAAAAACAGGGGTTGAAAGACTTCGGGCTTGGACTTTAAGTTATTAAACAGAGTCCTAGCTAGAGACTGACGCTTCTTAACTGTAGTGTCATTTGTAGATTGTATTTCTTGTGCACAGACTTCAAGTGCTGTGTTGCCTTTGAACTGCTTAACGTTCAATTTAGTAGAGAGTGGAATCTCTGATTCTTTGACCTTGTTAAGGAAGGTCTCAGAAGGGGTCCATTTGGTTGTTTCAATGGGACCTATACGACATATTATAGTATGTCTCCAGGGCGTCTTCTGGACGGCTCGGGTACCCTGATATAGGAAAGTATCTACTTCCCTATCTAAATATATTGGCTCGCATTGAATCATGCTGATCAATTTATTGAGCCATGGATCTTTACTCCGTAATGGGTAACACAACGTGATGGTAGCTTTATGCATATAAACATAATTTAATAGCTGAGCAATTAACTGCCATGGTGGATTAGCCCACGCAATATGTTGGGAGAGGTCTATTTGAAAGGCGTCTCCCATAGGATGATTTAAAGTCCTGTAATTCGATAGTTGTGCATTATGATGTGCAGCAAACATATCTATGGTATGTGGCCCATATATCTTTTGTGCCAGTTCAAACCACCTGGGATTACACTCCCAGTCAGTGGCTAGTAACTCACGTACGGATTTATTAAAGTCCGGTACGAAGCGTGATAACATATCCGGTAAATGGTTATATATACCTGGCAAATGTTTTATATCAAAATGAAATTTTGATATTGCTTCATGCCAGCGACTCAGTAATTGCGAGTCGGGTTTCATCTCTTTCATGTATTGAAGAGATTTCTGATCACACATCAGCGTAAATGCTGTTCCGTATAAGTAATCTCGGAAGTGTGTTAGAGCTGCCACTATGGCTAATAGCTCTTGTTTAACAGTTGAATAATTCAACTGTGAAGCATTCATTGCTCGACAAAAGAATTGTATATATCTAGGTTTGTTATCTATAACCTGATATAATACTCCTCCTAAGGCTAAGTCGGAGGCATCCGTTGCTATTTCAAACGGCACGCCATCGACTGGCCCTTGTACAACTGGGGCTTGTTGGACTGCGTGTTTGAGCGCTTTGAATGCGTCATCGCACTCTATAGTCCACAAGTCTCCTAGGCTGCCTTTATGACATCTTAAGTGTCCAAAAGGTTTAAGGTAGTCAGCTAAGTGTGGTACTCCATCTGTAAAGAAGTTTACAAACCCACACATGATGTTAGGATCTCTTCCTGTAGTTGGTGTTCGCCAATCTAACAGGTGTTCTACCTTACCGGGGTCGATTTTAATACTTTCCCCAGATATAGGATAGCCTAAGAGCAGTATTTCGCTTCTTGCGAAGTGGCATTTCTTCTCGTTAATCTTGAAGTTTTGCTCATTGAGTCTCTTAAGGACTCGTCTGACTAATGCGGCGTGTTCACCTGTAGTCTTAGAAAAGATGACTATGTCATTTATATAGACTTGCATGTTAGGCATGTCTGCAAACTTTTCTTCCATTACTTGTTGGAAGAATGCTGGTAGAGAGTGTAACCCGAAAGGGGCACCTTTGAACCGGTATTGTTTGTCTTTCCACGTAAAGCTAAAGTATGCACGGTGGGGTTCATATACCTGCATTTGATGGTATCCTTGTGTAAGGTCTATAGTTGTAAACACTGTAGCACCTTCCATCCTTAGCAGTAGCTCGTTAATACGAGATAAGTGAAAGCTATGAGTCGGCAATAATTTATTTATTGGACTCATATCTAAACATACTCTGACTTTCTTAAACAATCCGTCAGAGTTATATTGGTCTACGGCTAGCAGTGCCAAGTTAACTGGCGTTTGTTGATAGTTAATTTCTATCACACCATCTGCTAGCCAATTCTCAACTTGTTCTTTTACAACAGCCTCGTGTCTCCAGGATACATAGTTCCTT
>NW_014039664.1:0-5484 GCF_001186125.1 Sphaeroforma arctica JP610 | reverse complement strand
TAGTTTTATCATCAGCTAAAATGAGATGAGTTGTTTGTGTTCTCCTTTCGATATCTTTCATTAATGCAAAGTGATCGGATATACATGCAATTTCTGAACCAGGATAAATCAACGCAAGGATTTTATTTCCATTGCAATATACAGGAATAATTACACGCTCATCTAAAGAGTCGTTGTATTGTCTGTGTAACGATTGTACCTGGTAGTACCGTCACTCCAACTTAATGTTGGGCTTTCTGTCACAAGACTTAGTGTGATAACCATTGGTTTTCTCACACTTGTCACACTTCGTAAGAAAGTGGGAACAGGTGGTTGCATGTCTACCAGTCCAATAACAGTTAGGAGTTAAATGGTACATATCATACCCACACTGTGCGTCGGCACATTTCTTAACCTCCTTAAATAGAAGTTTCATGTCCTTCGCTCCTGCGCGTGCCCGTTAATTGGGTCGCGTGGATAAAGTGGAGTCGTGAACACAAGTGTACTGGGGTCTCTCGTTTGAGGTCTGCCTGGATACATACCCGTGATCGGTGAGCTCGCGCGACTTCTTAACAGCCGCTTTTCCTTTCGATGTTACTCGATGTGCAGGGAAAAGGGTGGATACAGTTTCATAAAACTGTTCCCATGTAAGTCGGGATAGATGAAACTTTGTTTTTATGTCCCTTATCTCGAGCCTCAGTTGCGTGTTTACGTCGCAACTCGGTGTACAGACTCTCATGGTCGTTATTCCCTATGTTTTTACAGAACACGTGCATAACTAGGAATTCGTACCATCGCTGTGCCTTGTCCTTTGTTATATTTGTACGTTTTAGGTCAGCATCTAGTTTCAGAATGTAATTTTGAATGGGCGTGTTCCCAGCTGGTTCATTTAAGATTGAACTCAGCCCAGGGCTACGCATATCCTTACTTAACAAGGATATGACCAACCAACACACGGCTGGCCAGTCGCGACAAGCATCTAGCTCATGCTGGTATCACTGCAAAATCAGATAACTGGTACCTGTAGGGTCGAACGTCAGCATTAAGGCAGAGATCCATTGCTAGGGAGCGATATCATTCGTCTCCAGCATGACAGTAAACGTATTAAGCGTTCGGGTTAGCGTGTCGAGGTCATGGTTGTTTATAAACTCGACCTGCTTACTGTTGGCATTCCAGTTCAACTTAAGTCGACTGATCTGTCCCTTGTACATCTAGTTGTCCCTGTGGTCTTGTCCACGTTGGGCCTGAAGTAACTGGTCCATGCGCTTTTGCTTGATCGCAACTATATTCGCATAATATGCTACGCCATCAGCGTGATGCGCAGCATGTGCGACTTCCATTTTATTGGTATAGTCGTCGACTGATTTATTTAGTTCGGTCACCTCGTCAGAGTGGAAATCCTCTGCGGGTTGGTGTAATGCCGTGCGGTCAAAGCGATTAAACTCGACATCGTTCACACGTCTGCGGGGATGATTAATATCCCTTGGCGTCGGAATAACATACCCAGTCTTAACTGGTTTCCGACGATTATCCTCCCAATTGGGTACAAGTGGCGAAGTATATCTCCTTACCTCTCGGTTTATAATACCTTTGAGGACAGGTGACTCACGGCCGGGTGTCAGAACAGGCGAATGATCAGGCTGTTCTTCTGGCAGCAATGCCTCGTACGGTATATCGACACTGTGCACCTCTGGATCATATGACTCAGGTGTCGAGCTTGAGTCTTTGGGCGTAATTTCCTGTCGACGTTCTGTTCACTTCTGTAGGGCTTCAGTAATGACCGGGGAAACATGCTCGCGTAAGCGCTGTGTATGTTTTCCTGATCTATCTAGTTGATCTACATGTTCGACAGTCAAGTCTTTCATAACTGATTCTGAAGATCAGCGTATTTAGTAATTAACTTACTTATGTGCTTTGGCTTAGAAGTCTCGGACGTAGATTCGGTTTTGCTACTTGAGCTTGCCTCCTCTTCTGGTTCCATAATAGGGTCCTTCTGAGATGTGTCCTTGTTCCCTATATTTGGGGATGCCCTCATAATTGGGGACTTTCCTTTCTGATTTTTGTCAGAAGAATGGGTTGGGGCGTCTTGAGACGTATCCCCTGTCTCACTTCTTGGCTTCGTTAATGCAAGCTTTGAAGTTGAGGCAATAGTTGGCCCTCGGGCTCTGTCAGAAGGAGTAGTCTCTTTAAGCGGAGTGGCTACTTCCTTATCTGAAGCATTGTCCTTTTGACTATAATTGTCAGAGGCAAGTACTTTGGCTACAGTGCGCTTAAACGCATCAGCAGCGGCGTCGGTTGCTTTTGTAGCAGTAATAGCTGCGGCAGCGCTAGCGGCTTCTCTCTCCATCTTCTTCTTTTCAGCTCTACGCTTCTTAGAAGGAGTGTTGTCTTTCTTGGTCATAATCTTAACTTATGACTACTAGCTTATCTCTTTAACGACTAGCTTAGACAGGAGAAAATAAATGTTGTGGGAGTTAATCTACCTTTACGCTTAAGTAATCTAAGTAATCAATACTTTTGCTAACTTTAAAATGTGCAATTTTCGGTTTAACAAAGGCGATACTAATGCCATAGAATAAATAAACGCGTAGGTAAATTCTAAGTATCGTGTAAAAATCGATATAAATTAACAAAATGCGACGTTTAATAAAGTTAGGTTTGCCACGTGAAAACAGCAATACTCTGAGGGATTGTGAGGCTGAGACATTGCCTATATATAATCCTCTCAGTACTGTTTCCGCCGAAGAGATTTTATTTAGTGTTTCGTTGTCGCTCTATTCTGGGGCGAGTCCGAGAGACTCATAAAATCCTATCTTTAGAAAAAAGAAATAAAAAAGAAAAGAAATACTCTTGACGTCCTTGGATATTGTCTTAACCAATAACTTGCCACTATCAAGAAATACCGACTTAGCCTTCATCAGACTGGCACATCTGGTTGGCTTATCGGAGGATCAACTAGGTAACGTTAATAGTCCCTAGAAACCTATATTCGGTTGAGCCATCTCGCTACCGAAGTATCCAGATATAAATAAAATTGGAAAGCAAATAAAGCTCTATTAATGGAACTAGACCAACTCTTTTATGTTTGGTATTTTACTGAGGCCTTTTACTGGCCTCATCCAAATATGTGATATGTTAAATGGAAAAGGTTTAATTAATAAAACCATTAAAAACCATTTTAGGAAACTTAAGTTCCTCGTGCTATTAAGAGCACATTTAGGAGACTTAAGTTCCTCGTACTATTAAGAGTACATTTAGGAAACCTAAGTTCCTCGTACTATTATGAGTACGTTTATAAATTGCGTACTGCTTAAGAGTACGTTTATACATAGAGTCTAACGCGGAGGCCCGGCTTATTACACTACTCGGCATTTCGTACTCTGCACTCAGCCATTCCACAGCACTACACGGCGCAGACCCGATCCCTACCACAGAGGTGGGTACGCTTCTTTATAGGTCAGCAAGCGAATACATGACACACTCGATGGTGTCAGTGTTTTGTCAACACCGGCCCGGATTGACTCAGCGTATATCCTCCATCGTCGACTCACTTGACCCAAGCTTCAAATGGGAATTTACTGACCACTTCTTCCCATCAATCTTTCCCGAACCACTACAACGGCTATGAGAGCCATACCATATGTTCATACATTGTATTTGATATAAATAATATTACCCTTATATAATATAACTCTCCAGTTAGAATAAAATAAATTTATATACAATGTAGAGAACTAGATATTAGCATATTGATAGTTGTTATTTTTTGCGGGTCATAGTGTAGACCATGTAGTGACTGACTTAATTTAATAGTATACTTAGGGTAGTGTACCTGACAGAATCTGTAAACGGAATATTTCATCTAATAATTCTATTCTGAGATTAAGTTTCAGACCGACGGCAGCGATAATCTCAACACCGACTTTGGCTGACGAATATATTCTAGTTTATGTTACAATTATCGGCTCTGCATACAAAGCAACAAAGACACTGCCTATATGCTGATAAAAAACTGTACTAAACTAATGGACTAGACATTTCTATGTTCAAAACTCACTCCTTGGCTCTGACGCCAGTAGTGCCAATATTGTGACGCACTTCTCGTACAGCATTTAATCGTAAAATATGCGTAAAAGAGGTTTTTGTTATTCAAGGTCGGATCAAAATAAATGGAGATCCTAAATATCAATCTGCGATGGTTTCTCGTTCCGTTGCACGTGTCATAATTCTCGTCTATAAGTGGGCCTATGACCTTGTTCCCACCTTTGAATGATATAAGGCCCGTTCCATCATTCAATTTTTCGATCCCGTATATCTTCAAATTATCGAATTTAGATTGATGATATAAATTGACATTCGTAATCGCGACTGGTTGTGATTTGTCATTTCGTATCTAGTTTCCCGTACCAACCAAAATTTACCGCGTGAGAGAGCAGCTTATTCAACCACAAAGCTCAACATTTGAGGCTGCCGTACAATATTGAGTATAGTGAAAAGGTTAAACACTCCGCAAGATATTGAATACAGTCATTGCATATGAGCTACAGTAGAAACACGCACTCCATCATTCGCGAACAACACCATAGGGATAATATTATTTATTTCAAAAATGGCAAGTATGTATGATACAATGTATGAATATATGGAATGGCTCTCATAGTCGCTGTAGTGGTTCAGGAAAGATTGATGGGAAGCCTTCTGAACTTCTAGTTTGATTTCAGAAGGCTATCAACAAATCTAGAAGTGAGCACCAAAGTACCGAACTATAGTTTTTGTTGGAAACGAAAACAAGTTGGCGTCCCGCCACCACGTCACCATTATGATTTTATCACAAGCAGACGTCACCTTGTTATTTATCTGACAGCCAGCAATCATTTTTAAATTATTTAGTATACAATCATCGTATATATAAACTAATATTAGAATTAGCATAGGCAGAGGTGTAGACATTAGAAGAACACTATTATAATTAACCATGGCTGGAACAGTAGTAGAAGTACCGTCCGATGCAGAGTTTCCTGTATTTCTTCAGGCTGCTGGTGATAAGTTAGTAAGTATAAACAACGCACCACTTTTTACCCTGGAAGGATATGTTTACTGCTGTCTTCGCGCATTTAAAGACTGTAGCCACCAATCAACAACGCTTGGGTCTCACACAATATTTTGATCCACCGTGATCGTTCCCAGATAAGCACTTATATAACAATTAGGCACTACGCATCGCATTATGTATCCGCCAGCGAGATGGTATTCATAGGCCCATACTTATATTATACACACGAAACTTAGGCGTAGCTCATATGTGCACAATCTAGACGCAATCGTACACACGCACACGTACATACACACACGTATACATACTTTATCTCAGTCTTTTACCTTCCCTTCTACACTCTGGTTCTCTTTCTCTCATGTATTTACACACACACACACACACACGTGCACACGCACACAAAAACACACACACACACGTGCACACGCACACACACACGTGCACACACACAC
>NW_014039665.1:31492-33550 GCF_001186125.1 Sphaeroforma arctica JP610 | reverse complement strand
ATATATATATATATATATATATAGTGTTTGTCGTAATAATGACACATACACACGCTTATGCATTGATGTATACATATACCTGTGTTATTGTTTATGAATTCACCTCGTTTACAATTATATGTAAATGAAAATGTATATATAGGGAGTTACCTGTATTTTTGTTTATTCATGCACGCTATGTATTGGACCCTGTTTCACTACTAATCGCGAAGCAAAATTGAATAAATACGGTCAATTATCGATTATTTATACATATATGTATGTACGATGTACCAGACAGTAGTCTCCTATCACATGTTAGACAAGTGTGGGTTTCTTCGGACCAAGTTATAGGTAGTTCGACGCAACCACCTTTATCACCCGTATACCTTAGATATACTAGCTCCCCAGATGCTTGGGCCAAAGAGTGTTGGAAAACTCTATAACTTATGAATAGCAGCCATCATTGTACTTTGAATCTGGGGGTTTTCCCATGCCATCCGGGATAGTACATTCAATTGTGGTTTGTTATTAAACACTCAATTAGTTTAAGTAGTGTGCTAGCACTGTGCATGGTTTTAAATAGCAAATCGACGAACTGTACAATCCAGCTATTGAGAGTGTCGTATCGATGGGGGTGGGTACTGCTTCACTCGTCAGAGGCTGGTTTACATAATAGCCATGTTTCATATGTGTGTTATCATGCATATACACGTCTTGTAACTACTTGCTGCTTGTTTCAAATTGTGCTCTATACATGCGCCAGGTCTCGTGCACTGCATAGAATACTTGGAGAAGAATCTGGATTGGTTGAAAGACGCGCTGAAGCCGCACGAAGGTATATAAATCCCCGATTTGATGAACGTCTATAGGATTAAAAGTTATACTCCTCGATACATGCATATAGTATGGTCTGATGATACTTGGGTCGTTGTAAAAATGAGTGTTGGTTCTGTGGGGGTTGTCGTATGTTTGGCATTGATAACCAGGCTTCAGGCTTGCTGTAGTGGTACTGTTGCCATGGCAACAGCCTGCATGCCCGTCTGCTGTGTGACTGCTCAATCGTGCATTCGGGTGGGGCTCAAGAAGGGGCATACACATGTGCTGACTATACTATCAAAGTATTCGAGTGGATGTATTGCTAGACGTCGTGTGGATGTATTGCTGGACGTCCCTGTGGCGCTCGGGCATACCTATTTATGGCTTGATCGGGACACCTTCGAAAGGATATAGTCTCGTTGCTTAGACCCGTGTGTGCTATTTAAATCCACGAGCCACGTGCTTTAAAGCAAAGGAGCAACCCACTCACGAATCAAAGTACGCATAGAAGTTTTAAAACATACGGAGACCTCAATATCTGATAGTATCGAAGGGGGGAGTATCAGCATCGATCAGTGCAGAGCTTTAGTGTGTACTAACGTCGAGTACCTGAGCTTGAAAGTGACGCGTATATCCTATATGCAGATACTACAATCTTGCTTCTCTTGCCTTCTGCATAATCCCATCCCACATGCTATTGCAGCACTATCCACCTCGACCTCTAGTACCGAACCCTGGTACGGAATATAGTGTGATACCCAACACTGTCCTCACGCATTAGATCATATCACAAAATGTTCGGGGTCCGCTCACTATGTGCATCATGCGGTAGCTTATTGGTGGATTTATTGGTAACATCCAGGATCATATGTACTCTCTTGCGTCATGCGGCTATTTATTGGTTCATTCGCTAATACCATTCAGGATCATATATACTCTTTGACTGCCCGGGCCAAGTGGAACTCTACACACACAACAACTCAATACACCGGATAGTGGACAAGCTGCAGACTTGGAATTACAGGCTCGCCGCTGTCCACTTAGTTGACAGGTATGTGCGGCCAGGCTGCAGTATAGTATTGTTTATGTACATTTCTACAGAGGGAGATGTCATGACCTGTAATCCTGACCACTATTCTAAAGCACAAAAAATACATATATAAATGTATATACGTATATATATATATATATATATATATATATTATTATATATATATATATATATATATATATATATATATATATATATATATATATATA
>NW_014039665.1:25572-31472 GCF_001186125.1 Sphaeroforma arctica JP610 | reverse complement strand
TAGTAATATACTATACTACTATATATATATATATATATATATATATATATATATAGTATATATATATATATATATATATACTATATATATATATATATATATATATATATATATATATATATATATATATATATATATATATATATATATATATATATATATATATATATATATATATATATATATATATATATATATACATATATATATATATATATATGTATATATATGTGACTAACCCGGCCTATGCATTGATATAATACTTTTCCCACGTGACCCCACCCACAGCCACTACTGCACGGATCCCGGGAAGTTTGTGTCGGTGCTGATGACCTCCCTCTCCACAATGCTGCAGATAGCCCTGCCACACATCAACGTGCTGTCTAAAGTGGATCTGATAGAACGCTACGACAAGCTTGCTTTTAATATGGATTTCTACACGGACGTCTTAGATCTTAATCATCTGCTGCACACCTTCTCTGAGGATCCTTTCCTCCAACGGGTATGCACCTACAGTTGTACTAGATGTATCGGCGTAGTGTGTGGGTGTGTATTGGTATGGGTGGAGATAGGTATGAGGCTCAAATTGTACCTGGGCCTTGCTCAACTCTGTGACTTTGTGTTCAGGTCTGGTATACTAGTCCCATTATTTGACCCGTCTCTATCAACTAACTCTCGGCCGCACACACGTGTGCGATGATACTATCTGTATGTCTTATTGCGTCTCTGATGCGCACTGCATAGCCATTCCACGAGTGGTTATACCAGACAAACCGAAACACCTTTGTTTCGGCTCCGCACATGGGCAGACTAGTTTTTTTTTACAACAAACCTCGTTGTCTACGCATTGAATTCGTTTTACTTTGTCAAACTATTGCATTTTTCTCACGTTGTCGTACGCGCGTGGCATTTACAAATGCGTTGTCAACCGTCAATCAGGGTGCGTGCCAACCCACCCCCGCAACCACCTCCGACCGACGTGATGTAAGCCGCATGCCGTGTCCACACGAGTCACCGTAGGTACATGCCACAATGAATGTTTCATCGATGCGTACTGGCACCTTTGTACATCCTCATTTGCGTCTGTCTTCTATCTAAACCCCACCCCCTTCACCCTCCTCCACAGTATAAGAAATTGAATTCAATATTATGTGAGCTGGTCGAGGATTATGGTCTCGTCAACTTCTATCCGCTTAATGTTCAGGTATGTTCTGTCATGGGGGTATGGTATAATTATTCTGGGTGTATTTCCCTGGTACTCCACAATGCACTTACAAGCAGTGTCACCGATGTCCAGATGTTCCGGATGGAAGCCGAAGCCATGTTTCAGCCGAACTAAGATATACTTGAGCACATAAACCAGTACATAATTGCTCACCTGCTTGTAATATCATACTTCAACCATCACAGGATCAGGACAGTATGCTGGTACTAGCTAAAGCCATAGACAAAGCCAATGGGTATATATTCGGCGGCCTTGATGGCATAGACTCAAACCCCTTTGAAATAACCCAAGCCGCGATACCTAACCAACTGGATGCATTAGATATGCGAGAGAGGTTTATAGACCGCTTCTATGAGCAACCGCCAGAGGATAGTGACTCTGAATAAACCAGAACTCCATATATATTGGGAAGCAGTAGCTTTGAGGTTGATTAAGGTGCCACAAGTATGCGTATTGCTTTTACAGCACATGACCGTCATCGTAGTATATCCCGTGCAAAATACCCTAAACGGATAAGTAGGACCGGGCCAAAAGACCTTTAATTTGCTCTACCCATTTGGAATCCTCTTAGGGGTGCGAGAGAGTCGTTGTCCGCGAATGTGTTTGTGCACCGCGGCCAAGAAGCCTAAGACAGTCATTTGGAAATCTTGGCGTATATTCATTGTTCCATTTCGCATGTCTAAAGAGTTTTATTCCGGTTTCTCACACTCGATACCCTTTTCCAAATCTAGTCTCAAAATTGTTTGTAGGTGGAGTAGCTCACGTAGATCAATATAATGCCACAGACACGCGCAACATATATACATGCAACTCCTGTACGAATACATCAGTTTACACGCATCCAACGGTAGGTGACTGAAACATGCGGCAGATTGAATTTATCTGTCTTCCGATTTCATCGCCACAGGGCGACTCCTTTGCTGCAGGGCGCGTATATTGACGATCGGGTTGATATTCGATCACCTGATGCAAGATAGAGCCACATGTCAATCATAAAACGTTATGCTCCGGTGTATATTTATGTTGGTGAAATGAATTCCCATCATGACCCTCTAGAAGTGTAAAATTTAAGGGAGAACGGACAAGTCCGTAGTGTTCCCATTTGATGTAACGTATCCCGAAACCCATGAATATGAGAAGGTCCCAATTACCAAGAATGCTTGAGCCTGCCTCCACTATGCCTAACTCTTCACCACCACCACTATTTTAAATTTATTTCCTCACTTTATTTCGATGCGGAATTGACCGAAATGACTGAACGTCACATCTGATACAATTTTATACAAACTCAATCCGAGAGGAAAAACAAAATAGCACGATTCCAAATTTCAAATTTCCAATTTCCAATAGTGATTTCTGCGCGCAAATCGCAATCGCCAATCGCCAATCAAAATAACACGAATTTAAATTTCAAATTTCAGATTTCCAATAGTGATTTCTATGCGCAAATCGTAATTATATATTGAGAAAATATTGGGAAGGTAAGCGATAAATATTGACGTCTTATGTGAGAATCACCAACTTTCGGTAATTTCGTAATTTCGTTGTCACATTATAAATACGATGCGTAATTCATTGGTGTAAAAAATATATATGCGATATACTGATTGGGCAAAATAAATCGTCCAAAAGAACTAAAAAGGGGTGCAATGTGCATGTAAGAGACCTACCTGCCGACACTGGCGCGACCTCGAATGTCGCGCCATGTCGACTCTACAAGGTGCGACAAGACGGTCGCGACATGTCGATTGTCGCCAAGGCATGTCGCCAAAGCCATAAACAAGACGCGTCTTTATATTTTACCAGTGCACCTTTTAAAAAATACGCGGTGCGATGACTCTCTAGAGTCTATAGAAGTGATTATAGGAAGCGTATTTATCTACAGGTGAGCATTTTTTGGAAACATGTTGATAAAACACGCCTGGGACGCCACGGCGACTGAAAGCATATACTTCCTTATATCATATTTGTTCATATTTGTATTCTGTCTCAAATGGGCAAAATAGCGTCACAGACATTTTTTTAAATTTAACTTTTAGTCTTGCGATCACTTTGTCTAAGTCAAGTCTCTGGCGAGTTATCCACCACTGACTGAGGCTGACTTTTGTCGTGCAATCACTGTGTCTCAGTCTAACCTAAACCGGTTTCCGTTAAACTATTATAAATCGAATAAATATACGTTTACATTCAACTTTTATTTCATATGCGGTCCTTTGTATGCTCATAGGTGCAAACTTGCGGGTCTAAAAATTTGAGTGTGTACCTTATTCACTCTATACAAACCAGTCCTATGAAAGAACTTAAATAGGCTCTTCTGATCACATTATAACCGTTATAACGTTCTAAAACTGAATAAATATGCGTTTACGTTAGACTTCTATCCCGTACCCCCATAACGTTATGAGCTTAGGTCTCAGTGTCTGACGTATAAGTCGCCAGTTATCCACTTTATCCGTGCAACTTCGACCACTGAGTTTGACAACTTCAAGTCTGACGCCCGTATTGCTTCGTCACTCTGTTACTCTGAATTTCCGTCCGTTTATAGGTAATTTTTATTTATTTAAAAAAATACACACTATAGAACAACATTATTGTCTAAAACGCTAAATAAAACCCTTGGAGGCAAGGTGAAGCGACAGACATAGTGGTCGCAAGGTTAAGTGACAGATTTAGTGATCGCAGTTTTAAGTCGCACGAAAACCGCGTCAGACTTGGCGTCAGACATATGTAGTGGTCGCAGACTAAAAGTGGGACGTTTAGTGGTCATATAGGGGTTGACAACAACAAAGTTGGCTTTTGGAGACGGGGTAATTTTTTTTTACCATAGAGGATTAGAGGTGGAACCCAGAGGTACATGAAATATATACCTTCATTGGTCGTTAAGGGCTTAAAATGTTCGTCTCAACGAGTTATTCACGCATTTTTAACCTCATCCTGATCGGCCTATTGGTTCAAAAGTTAAGGCTTATACTAGTTTCTACTTTCAAGTTTATACCAGAACTGCAAATCCTTAAATTCAGAGGGCCGTGCAACTGCTATCAAATATACATTCTCCGATGGGCTATTCCATAGTCTTCTATTTTTGTATACGTACTATTTTTAAAAATAAAAATATAAACATCGAGCTTGATAATGATAGGCAGAGGCTATGAAATTAATAATAAATGTTTATATATAAAATAGCTGCCAATTTTGAATTTTCCCACTCTCGAGAATTTTGCAAAGAAATCATTTCAAATCTATGATGATGGCCCACGCTAACGCGGTAAATAACGTTCCAGGGTTTGATTTAAGCCTGATGCAGAACGTACTTTTACAACATGCGACCCAAATTGCCGAATTTTTGATTCTCTCTACGCATGTGGAGGTTAATGATGACAAAACATTTTCCCCTCTGATGAGACCGATCCCAGACAATGTCTGGACGGCTGCTGAACGAACAATCGAAATAAGCTCGCTTATTCGGGGAAATCCAGGATATTCATGAACACGCCATACTCCCAGGGTATCAGAAAACGCAATCAAGTGTAGTCCAGAACCGTATCCTAGATCGCCTGAATTGACCACCTCATATCCAGACAGCTATCATAACAGTGATAATCAAGACAGGGAAATGCTACACAGTGACATTTCATTCGGAACCCCAAGCCAACATAGCAGTGATGAAGGTTCGTATTACTCGCCAAAATTCAAAATGGATCTAGATATGAATATGTTCGAAACTACAAACGAAATCTCCGGTATATTTACGCCTACAATGCTGGAGTCAGACTCTGCGAGAATAATACACCAAGATACAACGAACAATTATCAGGGAGTAATGAGGGACTTGAGTGGAAGAGTAGACACCGCCACGCTCCTTCCCGACATTGTCCTCGACACAGAGCTGCACAACTACTCACTTCCGACCAGTGGTCGCCATTCACCTGTTGTACACTCAGACATAAAGGCCAAAATGAACAACAACAAAATGAACGATGTAAAATCATTCATACTACCAAGCAGTCGTCCTCAACGGGCCGCTGCCTGGAAGGTTGTCGACAAAGCACATGGTACTATGCAAAAGCTCAAGAAAGCTGGCATCGATACAAATGAAAAGTGGCAGACTGGGTTAAAAAATGTGGTGCCGAAAGTCCACCTTGAAACAGTGAGGGATATCATACTGACCCTGAAGCTTGGCACAAAACAGTCCCACTCCGACTACATTCCTGCCCTTGCAGCTCTATTGTACTTCAAATTTTGTAGCAGTGAACTACCACTCACCCTGGACGAGTGGCGCGGTAAGGTGAGAAATGTTTACGAGAACAATGTAATCGAACTGCAACGTGAGAAGTGTTTACAACAATATTGTAGTCGAACTGACGATACGCGGTCTACAGGAAGTCTCGGATGAATTATTTAAGGATTAGGGAGAACGCAACACTGGCACCTCTTGAATAAATGCAAATCTAGCTCAATCACAACATGCATTACGTTTAGCTATTGAAGTTCATACAAAATTGATTTATAAATTCACAAAAATTGTACAACACAATTATATATATATATATATATATATATATATATATATATATATATATATATATATATATATATATATATATATATATATATATATATATATATATATATATATATATATATATATATATATATATATATATATATATATATA
>NW_014039665.1:24209-25324 GCF_001186125.1 Sphaeroforma arctica JP610 | reverse complement strand
TATATTCTTATTGACGTACCGTTCTGTGACCAAAATAACTTCCCCCCCCCCCCCACCACACCCCGCGACGTTATCCGCGACAGATTTTTTTCTGCGGCGGGTGGCGAGGACTCTTTTGTTGTGTTGCATTTGACGCCGCGAGTACTTCTTTTGTGTTGTGTTGTGGGGACTTGTGGCCTGGGCTAAGGGGCAAGGGCTTGTGCCTTTTCATAACCTGGCCCTGGCCCAATTGATTTTTTTGTTTTTGTTTTTTAAAACAAACAAAATATCAAAAGTCCAAAACTTAAAACTGAAAACCCCCATATTTATTAAAATATCACGACGAATACAGAGAGTCAGAGACAGAGTCTCATCACTCTCACAGAGACCATTTGAGTTTCAGATTTTGAAATCAGTAAATCATATGAAGAATCCTAAAAGTAAATCATATTATAAACATCAACTATGCGACAATAAATATATGCCATTTATTATGTTATAAATAAATAAATATATATATAAATGTTGCAGACAGGAGAGGTGTCTGCTTATATTTATATCTATGATGATTAAGCTTACTAGTTTGACGCGAGTTGGGTCGATCTGGAGTACCAAGATAGGGCCGAATTTAAGGACGACAAAGTATAGTACGCCTTTTATCCATGCTGTGTCCAAACGCCGACATAAGACATACTTTCACACGCACACAAGGGCACATGAACAAAGGCGCCATTTGCCGGGGTCTGGTATTGAGTTACAGAAAGGATCGAATACAAACAAAACTAATAACACCATGAGAAAAACTGCAGGAGTTGTGATTATAGGAAATGAAATACTCTCTGGGAAGTTCAAAGACGAAAATATTTACGTGCTGGGTAAATTCTGCACGGAATCGGGATTAAGGTTGTGCAACGTTAGTATAGTTGAAGATGATTACAAAGCAATTGCGGACGCTGTTCGTCATCAGAGCGAGAACTTTGATTTTGTATTCACAAGGTATTGTTATTTGATAACGTTTTTGGGTGCCGAATGTGGTGTTTGGTTCGCTGTAGTATTGTATCTACACACATAAACGCACACACGCACACACACACACACAAACACACTCACACACAAACACACTCACACACACACAC
>NW_014039665.1:1715-21068 GCF_001186125.1 Sphaeroforma arctica JP610 | reverse complement strand
TGAGATAATGAACACGGCAGCATACCATTCCTTTCTCCATACGCACACGCATTGTGTGCACACGCCGCATCGTCTCTAGTTGTAGTTGTTTAGATCATTAGCATGCGTGCAACAAGTTATTTGGCTCAATTGGAATGATGTCAATTCGAATGGCTGATGAAAAGGAACGCTCAAGTATGTGCTTTGATACAATATCGCAACTGCATTTATTCGAATATTGAAAGTATATGCAAGGATGTACTATACATATATATATATATATATACAAATAAATGTCATCGAGTTGAAGTTGATCCCTATATTGACATCCGTCCTTTGTTATTTGCCACTGTCCAATACATAGTTAATATGATGGTCACAGCAGCATATCATTTCTTTCTCCATACGCACCCGCATTGTGTGCACACACCGTATGCCTCTCGTTGTTATTGCGTAGATCATTAGCATGTGTGAAACAAGCTACTTGGTGCATTTGGAATGATGTTAAACCAAATAGCTGATGAAAAGGAACGTTCAAGTATGTGTTTCGATACAATATTCGAATGTTGAAAGTACATGCAAGGAGGTACTACATATAAATACAAATAGAGGTCGTCGAGTTGAAGTTCATCCCTTTATTAACAGACGTCCGTAGCTATTTATCAATGTCTAGTAAATTGTTGAAGTAATGGATAAGCATAACATTTCTTACTCCATACGCACCCGCATTGGCAGAAGGAACATCTGATGTACGTGTGTACGATGGGGGGGGAGAAGTTCTGTCAGTTTGCAATACTTTCACAGCACTCAACCACACGCCTCTAAATATATACTTACATACATATATATATATATATGTATATCATTACCAACCGCAGTGGTACTGTCACTATCCATCACTTGCATCGGCTCCTTATCTACAGACCTTAAAGTTTCTAGCTGACACCTATGTCGGCATACTGGTAGAGCTTGCGTATGCACACACAGCCAGCGGCACTGTTCAGTGGTTAGCCAAAGGTTGTGCCGATATTGATACGTCCTAAACAGAAAGCCCAACATCTACCAAAACTCGGGCCTACTTCTCCTGTCCTGCCTTGCGCCGCTCTCATTATCCGAGTAGTCTCCGCGCCCATCGTCAACATCCCCGTCACGCATGATGTCGTCAGACACAGCCATGACAAACTTCACATTGTCATCTGTAGGTGTGAGTGTGAGTGAGTGTGTATGTTAATGAGAATTGATAGGCGTATATGAGTGTGTTGATGACAATTGTAGATAAGATGAAGTACCAGCTTTGCGACAACGCTCTCTTACAATGATATAACGGTTAGGAATGGTCACGTTAGATTCAGCACACGTGAATTGAACAACCGTGTCAACCCCGCATCAACTCTCATATGGAATACACATTGCTCCACGCCGTGGGTAGAGGCGATCAATTCTTTGACCGGAAAATCTACATTTGCAGATAGTGCCGACCCAAGCTTAAGGACCGAACATCCTACACACCACAACAGACTAGTTCACACACAACATACTGTTATTTTTCTTCTTGCTCTTTCGCGGCTTCTTTTTATTAGCACTGCCGAGGCTTAAGGCGGAGTCGGTCCGGGCCAGGCGTGCAATCAGAGACTCACTTATGCCTTTGGGGACGTGTAGTTCCGAGTTATTCCTGGCGAGGTTGTTACTATTGGTTCGTTTGTTGCGTCTGTTGGTATTTCCGTTGCCAAGCCTATCTTGGAGACTACGGGGCTCACCATTCATACTACGCTCCGAATTATGACGAACGCGCTTGTGGTCATTGTTCCCTTGAGAGAATTCATCGAATGCCGGTTCGTCCCTGGTATTCCTGCTACGTAACCCATACATATAGTCGTCAGTATACTGTAGTATTTTTTTCTTCAATTCATCGATATACTCAAGACGAGAGTGCTCTGATTCGATGGCCTCGATATATGCAAGACATATGTATAAATAACGCTACAACAGTCGAACATCGAAATAAGGCTACCCATATAAACATACCCACGCTTGCGGTCTATCCTTTTGTTGTCGCGCAAGCTCGGTCTCCTGGTCATGCCCAGGTCTTCGACCATACTCGCTCCCTGGTTGGTATCGGAGTACCTATCTCCATGGTCATCCTCCGACTCTCGATACTTGTAGTCGTTCACCCCCTCTCGACTACCAATACGCTCACTCACACTGAGCCTCCTCTCGCCTCGCACCTCTAAATGGCCGCGGCCCTCTGTGTCCCTACTATGGCCTCTGGGTACGGCGCCTTCCCTGCGATCTCCGCGGGACCTGCTCGTAGTCACCCTCGCATCTCGGTCCGAGGTTCGCCTGACATCCTGCCCTGCATCATACCGGTCGTCATACCTATCCCCGTCATTATCCTGCCCCCGATCTCCCCTACTACGGCTACCCCCCTTATAACTACCTCGCCGTCTACCGTCCTCGTGCTCGGGTACACGCACCGGACTGCGACTCCGTCCGCGGTCGTTGCCGAAACTATCTGTGTGCTCGTAGCCTCTGTCTTGGCTGTGTCCTCCGTTGTGCCCCATGTCTCTGTTATCTCCTCGACTCCTATCGCTACTGCGTGCATCCCTGCCCGAGTAGTGCTGCGTTCGGCGTCCGTCTGACCCATACCCATCGCCTCTATCCGAACTCCGGCGGCGGCCCCCCTCGGTGTCTGCATCGTCCCTGCTACTACGCCTCACCCCATCCTCTCTAGGCGCATAGTCATGTGCAGGCCCATCTCGCTCGCGCCCATCTCTCGCCCCACTGCGACGAGCATGTGCGTCTGTCGCCCCACTTGCACGTGGTGATGCCTCCTTACTCATACTGCGTCGCTGTGACGCGTGCCTCGCTCGCCCCCCACGGTCGTACCCGCTCTCATTTCCGGGCCCTCGGTCGTTCCGGTCCCATTCTTGGCCACCCCCGCGACCACGCCCGGCATACCCTCTATCGCCGAAGTCTCTGTCTCGATCACGGGGGCTTTTATCTCGGTTATCGGGGTCTACGTGACCATTACCCCGGTTGCGTTCATCTCGACCCCGCTCCAACCCAGCTGGGTGTAAGCTTCGATTGTCTCTACCTTTGTGCATCTCCGCGGGCCCTCTCTGACCACGCCTCTCGTCGTATCTTCCTGTCGGCCCGTTACCATGGAAACCGTCTCGGAAACCGTCTCCCCGTTGTCCATGTGAATTGTCTCCAGGGCCCGCATTGCGTGCTGGGTGCTGGTCGTATCTGTCATGCATAGGCGGCGGGCCTCTCCCATTTTGTGGTCTAAATTGGTCCCTTCCTCTGCCTCGGTCTCCAGGCCCACCTCTACCCGTGCGACCGTCAAAATTCCGGTCGAAGCCTCCTTGGTGTCCGGGTGCAGGTGCACTGTTTCTTGTCTCCGGGCCACCCCGGCGATCCGGACCGAAGTCATTGTTGAAGCCCATAGGCCGTCCTCTGCCCTCACCGTTGGGGTGTCTATCGTTCCTGGGCGGACCTCTATAGTCATTTCTCTGGCGTTGTTGTCTCACGTCACCTCGGTACCCACGTGAAGGTCCCTGGAGGTGGTCTCGGTTGTCATCCGGCCTGAAGTTATCACTTCGTTGCATATCGTTTCCATCACGAGCATCCCCTCTGGGCTCGTGATTTCCCTGTTCTCGGGTGTTTTCAGGTCCCTTTTCCGCGATATTGGACACCCGCGCTTGTCCCGCTCCCCCATCACTCGCAACTACATCGGACTTCTCACCAGCAGGGGACTTGTCGGCGCTTGTCTTAATCTTGCTGTCTGGGTCAGACTCTACTTTGCCAGCTGGCGATTTGTCTGCCTGGGGTGCAGGACTATCAACGATTCCTTTGGAAGCTCTCCACTCCAGCACCTCGTTGCGGAGGGATAAGTTGGCCTGCAGATTAAGGAATACAGAATTTAGAACTGGGCGTACGGGACTCGGCTACACACGGCGAGCAAGTAGGTATATCGGTACAATCACGCAATCCCTAGCGCAGAAAGATGCTAAAAAGAAGTGATCTGAAACCCCTCCATACATGCAACTATCGGAGCGATTGAGATTTGTTGCGCTGTGAGGTTTCATTCCGATCAAAGAGCCTCAAAAGTATCGGTTTAAGATACCAAAATGATTCTGGTACGAAGCGTTTATGTAGTCTTTACGATGTCCTTACACGCAAAAGCCTTGAAGTATTGAAAGTTCTCTGAAGCACGCATGGCTGTGGACGATGCACACATACATCAAATACACCAGACTATTCATGGAAAGTAACTAGATATCATGAATAACATACCGATAATGCATCTGGCGAGACTCTCTCTGAATGACAGGAAGGACAGGTGAAGTTGCTCTCCAACAAACACGTTCTAATACACTCGTCGCAGAAGTTATCTCCGCAGCACGGTATAGTCACCGCCTCCTTCAGACACTGATGGCACATCTGGCATTTCAGATCCTCAGGTAGAGCGCCTGGGGCCGCCTTCTTGCCCTGTCCATGGGTCTGTTTCATGGCCTTGGAGAACTCTCGCTCATTGGGTTGCACCACCGCAAACTTCCCGTCCTCGGTCATCAACGCACCCGGGGTCTCGCCGTCGGTGGTGTACCGCAGAAAACTCTTGGGTATGCCAGTGGTGGGTTTCATCACCTGTTCGCGTGCGGCGAAGATAAAGGGGAAACGACAGGACATGTTACAGATGTGCGGAATGAAAGTGCGGCAAAATCCGGATATGTGTATGGAATAGTAATCTTAGTCAGCAACGCGTTCAAACGCCTAAGTACTAGGGAGAGCAGGATAGGGGAATTCCTGTGCTCCATACAGAGCCCACGCCCACAAAAGCAGTCCCAAACCTTGCTAAAAATGGCCCGCTGGTTACACGCATACACACCTTCACATTCAATGGCTCTCCCTTGTCGTTGGGGCAAAACTTGATCCAATGCCCGGGCTTGCCACACCGGTAGCAGATATACGTAGGTGCCGGCTTGGTATTACGGTCCATGTACGGCTGCTGGGGTCCTCGTTGCCCATTCTGCTTGCTCATGTACTCGTTCACGCCCGCATCCTCAGTCATCTTGGACATGGCGGATTTAAGCCTCTCCTCCTCGGTCATAGGCCCTTTATTGGGCCGAGGCGCCATAGACGAACTGGTGTTGGTGGTGGGAGGGAGGGCTATGCCGGTCACGGTTGGATCGGATTGGGTGTCCGAGCGCGGTTGATGGCTGGGTTGAATAAACGTGTAACGTGTGGGATGCAGACATATTAGCAAGCGAGGCGTAGATGTAATTTAAATGCACTGAGTTCTAACATACAGGTATAAAGACAAAAAATCGCGTGTCAATTTAATCAGACAGGCTGAGCAATTGTATAGAGCGCTTGGGAGTCCGCGAAACTACATATGGCAAGCCAACCGGAAGAACCGAGAATACGGCGCCATGCGCATGTCTGCATTACATACTTCCTGCGGTTGGTGTTGATTGGCGCTCGCTTTACAAGCACGGAGGTGTTCTTCGGAATCAGTTCGTTGTTGTTCGAGTACTCTGTAGGTGAGGGCAAGTGCGTGCGCGAATTGTATAGGTGAATATGACGTTTTGGGTTTTCAGGGTTTTATGGCGTTTTGGGTAACCATGGATACGCTACTGACTGTTGTATTGCGCAGTGTGGTATAGCGAGAGACAACTCACAGCCATTCCATAGACGTCTATGTGCGGGGTTGTCTGGCGGGTCACGTGATCGTGATCCTAATCATGCCGTCACACGTCAGATTCTCTGGCTAACTAAGAGTTGCACATTCACAGGAGAACACACACATGTCGAGCATACAGAGGGCAGCAGAACTACAACACGCCTATACGAAGCACAATGAAACAGGAAAGTGCAAGGCACTTAGTGACCCGAGTATTCCTTTTTCACTTTTCACTTTTTTTACTTTTCATTATATGTGGTTTGTTCAATATTAAAGCCTGGTTGCGGGCTTATATAACAGTGTAGTAGCGTGGGTCTGGTCTCTCTGACTAACACCGATTACTTCACTAAGTGTAAGTGGCGACCACCCCCCCCTTCCCGCTCACCCCCCGACTCTGGGGATATCAGCTTGTATTGAGCATCGAGCATGCCCGAGCAATAACAACTTCCGGACCTCAACCCAATGTACCCGTTATAGATTGTCTCCATTCCGTGGGTTTGGACGCTTGTTGTAGGAGGCGCATCAAACCAATGCAAAGTGTAGCCGCCTGGTGGAGATTTGTGTATCGAATACACGCCTGGCTATCTAGATAAACCGTTCTCTCCTTGGCTATGAAGATCGACTACCTTTGCCGTCTTTACTGTCATTGTCCGCTAAAGCAGGTGTTTACTGTCCAACACGATATCAACGTAAGCCCAAGCCAAAGAATGAGAATGCAGTAGCAGCTTTGAGCCGTGGGGCTGTGCAGAGTGTCGCATTGGAGCCAAGTGTCACCAGCCAAAGACATTGCACTGCTGCGAGTGGGCATCGCATACGCACAGCATTCAAGACGATGGGATTGACTATCGCGTAGATACCTTAGACACCTCTTGTAGTACTGGTGTGAACTGATATCCCCCAGAAGTCGGAGAGTAAGATCGCCAAATAATGCAAGTCCACCTACATGAAGCTTTCCAGCTCAGTAGCGATACTTGCGATATGCCGTCCTGTCCCTCCGGATGTACCCACAAGCTTACTTTAGCAACCCGCTCGAATTAGATATCCGGGATGACTGCGGTAGTGCGAGGGTGGTGGTTTCGCCTTGACTTTGACAAGCACCCTGATATCACTGATTCCAACTAGTGCTCCGATCACCCGCCCGTGTAAGGTATAACCCACACAGCCTCCTGCAACAACCACTAGAGAAGTGACAACTGCCTTCTCCGGTGGCCTAAAGCATCAACACATCCCACGCCTTCAACAAACACTACCACAGTTACATATTGTGCTCTCCGTAGCCGCAGGGATCATTGTATCAGGATTACCCCTGCCCAGTCTATCCGAACTTCGGACTTGCAATCCCTGCGCTGAAGCCACCCGCATCTGTGGTTGCATCCCCATCCCCAGGCATTCCGAGGAATCACAGGCGACGCCCTTTCCAAACACACTCAGTGGTTAAGCCCTGGCTGCAGGAAACGAGACACCTTCGGTCCTTTACAGGATCAGCCTATTGAACTCAGGTTTATAATGCCTTCTCTCCAGTGTGCATTCGCAGACTGCCGCCTCTCCACTGTACATGTTGCAACTAGACCGAGACGTTCGACTGCGCGCTTCGGACAGCGTTCAGATATCCCCTTCTCTGGGCTGACTGGCGTTTCGGCATGGTACGACAATACAATACGTCGCTTACAACCTGAGTCTACTTGTGCGGGCGCTACACTACGCAATGTGGCCTCCAGTATACTTGGGTGAAACAGGAGCTCTGTCCCCATGCGCTGGTAGCTAGTGACGTTGCTGGTGAGGGTGCTGGTGCGCAATCCTAAGACTCTCCGTTGTGCATCGAATCCGAAAGTACTACATGACCGTGCCGGATCGGTTCGGCTTGTACAAGCTCAACCTGCAGCCGTCACATGCCACGCTTGCACAACAGCTCCTTTCGTTCTCTGATTGGCCACCACCAGCGTGCCTTAGCAGTAAGGCAACAACCGCAATGTGCCCACTGACGGACGGTTCGGGCCCTAACGTATGCCACACGCTTCTCTGCTTGGCAGGCTTAGCTTGGAGACACGCAGCATCGGTACCGAATCTGCACCTTCAACCACACACAGCTACGACCATAGCTTTTTTTTCACACACAAAGGTGCTTTCAGGGCTTTAAGGAGGTTCCATTCTCGGAACGCAACCTATCTCCAGCCGAGCGTACCGCACTGCACAACGAGGGTACCTCAGAACGAGTCGAAGAGCCGAACCACTCTTTTGACTGCTCGAGCGCATGTGCTGGGCGAAGTACATAGGAGGCGTTCCGCACCACGAAGCAGGTGGGTGGAGACTTCTGGTTTGCACTTTCGCTTCCAGCCAAGCGGAAGGATGGCCAGGTCTAACCCAGGGTAAATGCGCCGAGGGGTGTGTAGATGCACACCAGATCGGAAGGCATGCATAACAAATAGGACTTGCTATTGCAATGCTACAATACCACAGTCAATCCATCGTAGACGGTATAATTAAGCACGACGGCATAGACTGGCTGGAACGACTAACAAAATTGCCTAGATTTGTTGGGATGACTACTGCGGTTGAGTATAGTACCCTACATATCGAAGAACGCACTCATTATTCCAATTGGCGACAAGTACGTATTGCACGAACACTGCTATTATACTAGCTATGACCATGACTAGGACATTATTCCAATTGGCGACAAGTACGTATTGCACGAACACTGCTATTATACTAGCTATGATCATGACTAGGAGAGTCCTGTCCAATGCATAGGATACCCTCCGCTAACGAGGCCACGCCTTAAGCGCGACGCAGTTTCGGTGCAAGTCTACGACCGTATAAGCTATAAACCGGTCCAGCCAAAGCCACGCCATATACACGATAATAGTAGTATCACAACGACTAAAACACACTATCAATTTCTTTAACCCTTCACAACAGAACTACCCACAAATTGGTCACTGCGCTTTATGTGTATTTGTATAATCAATTGTATTACCATACATTGCAACGGTGACTAGTATACGTATACTCCTCACTAGCACATACTTGTACGCACTGCTTTCGCATCATCTATAATAGAAACAAGTAATGGTTATAGTAATAATATCCACCTGCTCGCATACAAATCCTTACAATTAAGCCCTATCTATCTGCTCTGACATACCAAATCCAGTCTGGGCGTTGGTGATCTTCAAGTCCATATCCGTTGTTTTGCCGAATCGTTTCGCTTCGCTAATTTGCAGCTTTAGATCCTTCAGTGAGATAGCCATGCCGTCGAACGTCACAGTCGAGTAGGTCTTACTCGACTGGAACTTGTAGTGCACAGAAGACATGCTGGCGTTCTGCGGATGAATTGACCTTTTGACGTATACCAGTCGTACTCACTGTTCGAGTGTTTGTAGTGGGTAGAAACCAAAGCGAGAGCGAGCCTCGAATACACTGCACGGACCTGTTCTAGAGTAGCCTATAAGATGGAATCCCACGAGGAAAGGGGGTCAAAATAAATAGAACGAGTGAATCGTCTGAATAGACTCAGACTGTGAACCAGAGATATAATACGAGCAAGTCAGAAGCCGATACAGCACAAATACTCGACTTCAGATAAGCCCACTTCTTATAATTGCTATCACCCCTTTCATCTCTGATGTTATTTGCTTCTGCAAGGCACGCACAGTCAGAGGCACGAGACATGGAATCAAAGTAAGAGTTCGGAAGACTGTGATCGACGCTAAAGTCCTCAGCGACTGTCAGTTTGTTTGTGTCGGGCCCTCCTAGTCTCCCTACATAGTTGACGCTGAAACAACCTCGCCCCTTTCGCATACACAGTGATAAGCAGCGAGCCAGAGACTTTGTACAAAGTCACATGCTTCCATCCACTTTGCTGAACGAACCAACATAGAACATAAAAAACATGGACCAGAGCACTTGGTGCAGCAGGTGTTTATTTGCAATAAAAATACTATGTTATGTGTTAGCGTGTACGTTCGTTTGCCTCAGCGTACGTGAATCAACTACCACCTCGCAGAAGAGTGTAAGTGCGTAGTACATGGGCCTGTCGTACTCTGAAACAAAGGACTAGAGTCTTGAGTGCTCTAATAATTATACACGGCGAAATAGTTCAAGACAAGACTGCTGCAGCAAGAGAGAAATAACAAGAGCGAACCAATGTACCTAATAAGTGAACTTTACTGGCGGGTTGTTAAAGAACGTATACTTCAAGTCGTCGTCACAGAGTAGAATTGTCCGCGATAGAAAGACGACCGAGAGATGACTAGTCCGAAACGATGGGCGATGTATCTTACCGGTACTTAACGTATAAAGGGGCTATAGCGACAGAGTCACGTTGTACCTCAGCGTTATTTATCTAAACAACACTCTCTTTCCGCTCATATGTATGTAATATAACTGCGTGTACTACTGCACTAATCTTCGTTTTTTCTAAAAGTTCAATGGGTGAAGAAAATGTTTTAGGGCGGAAGGCACTGCGAGTCTGCGAGCCTGCGAGCTTTGGTCCCCTGAATTGAAGCAGTGGAAAGTTTACACAAATATATAAATGAAAATTGTATGACCAATAAGCTTGTTATCGGAAAATTGTCCTTGGCCCTAAAATTCGGTTTTGGGCTTTGCCATTTATTCACTGGGTTGCTGATGACAGCACGATTAAACAAAAGGGCACAGTATTTATATGTAGGTAAAATATCTAAATAAATAGTATAATTAATAAAGATGTGCCTGAAACTCTGAAAGGGGGAAAGCAACAAAAAAACCTTTGTCCAGTTTTATAAATATGTAAATATTTACATAAATAAGTAAAGACAGGGTTTGTTGAAATACAGACTACTGGTCGAGCCACGAGGTTTTTTCAGTGAGTAAGGTTTTTTTCTACAGTTGATTTTTTTTGGTGTTTAATTTAAAAAAAACAAATGCTTGCAAATTAACCAACAGACTATTTTAATTGATTGAATATAAATACTATTGTATTCGTATCCAATTATTTATAATTTTAATTTTTATATCGCACTGGTTGGTATTTATGCTCTTGTACATACAAACATACTTGTGTTTTTTAACTGAAAAACCGAAACGACGCCAACATTTTGGGATAGAACATGTCATACATGTCGTGTCGACATTTTGTATGACATCTGTTGTCCGACCTGCACTCTTCCGTCTGCAGTCTACACTCTGTTGGAGGCCGCATCGAATCGTCGATGTAAACATTTTAATTTATTTAAAATACATACATCAATAGAAAAATGGCATGCCAATTGTCAAATATTTACAATGTCGTCGCGACATTTTTTTCTATTAGTGCACCTGTCATCTTTAGCGCCTTTTTTACCAACCCGCGTAAATCAAATATTTGAGAACCAAAGTAAGAGCACGCTCATGACGTAGCAAGAGAAACTAGGAAGTCCTGGAGTACCTGGACAAATGGGAGTCTGGGACCTGGGTTGGTAAACGACGCTGACAGCCTGACATTTGGGCAAACGGCATGCCTTGCGTGTCGTGACGGCATTTTGACTTTTGTAGGTCATGCCAGTCGCGCCATGTATGTCGCCGGGTCTGCTATATTTAGGCGTTAGGCGACACCAGTGCTCAGTAAATATAAAAATCTTTTTTAAAACATGTCATGCATGTCGCCGCGACTTTTTTTTCACTGGGTGCGTATATTTTAAACGAAGCCTGTCGCCGGACATGTCAGAAAACAATATTTATGTCCAACATGTTGAGACGACATTTTGACTTTTATAGGACATATCGGTCGCGACATCGTTGTCGTCTGCTAGAGGGCGACACCAGCGCACAGACATTTTTTCATGGGTGTAGTATACTAATCCGGAGGAAGTCAGAAAGAAATTGCATTCGGTTGTCAAGCTTTGTTTTTAAAAGTTGTCTTTACTCATGAGGTTTCGAGAGTGGAGTGGTTCGGTGTGCAGATACACGCCCATGCACACCTCGCCACACTTTCATACTACACACTCGTCACACACTCATATGCACTCGCCTCGTAGTCGATGCTCTGTATCCTAATTCAAAAATTCACTTCGCGAACAATATCAATATGTATTCATTTATCGTAATTGAAAATCTTGACTCCCTGTGCACAACGAAGTATACTTGCAGGTGCAGAGTACAGGTACAGAGGAAGGATCGAGCTCCTATTACGAATACTGCTATTAAACTCGAGCAAATTGCGGTACATGAGCCAGATGCGGCTGTTGTGTATGTGCTGTGTCCGTTATTTTTGTTGAGTTAGATCACTAACGCTTCAGAGGGAGCATGTCGCCGCCGATTTCGAATGTTGGCACCAGCTAAAGTCAGTTGCTCCTGAACATCATATGAATCTTGGAATGGCAATCCTCGTCCCGATGGTAATTGAATCCTGATGCAAGAGATACCAATATGATCTTTCCCTATCTGCTACTGCACTCACCTTGTAGACGAGGCAAAGCGGAAGTACCTCAGTGCAACTTTCAAATATAAATTGAGATTTGGCATGATACAGTACGCAAACTTGTAACTATTGAGCCTGACTGGGGTTTATTCAATCGTTTGAATCCAAGCTGTGAAAATAATGTATAGCAAGCACACAACAGGACGAGAAATAGAAGTGCATATACTTCATTAAATGCACTATCATACTACTCGATTATCAGTATTTTTTTTAAAACAATTTCATTTGCAGGTGAACGATATAATACTACATGTTGTCAGTTCTTGTATTAACGCAATTATTATAGAAAAAGGCATCCCATATCTCGCAAACTACCAGTTGTGCTTTCGATGGGAGCGCTTTGCATGGAATCGCCAGCAATACCAGACTTTGTTGTTCATATATTAGCATTTTATTCTTAAACTGTTGGTACCGTGGGTCCACACAGACTTGAAAATGATAGCCATAGCTACTATATGCAACCTTCCTATATAAAAAATTCAGAAGCAGTATGTTTCGTACAACAGGTTAGTGTAGGTATTATATGAATATTGATTTAAAGATTGGCTCGTGATATCATAAAATGTTTGTATTCGTCACCTTAGAAAGTATTCTACAAGGGGGACACTGCGTATGTTCACCGCATTGTGCGCATTTCGAAACTTCAGCACGAGCTTTTATAAACTTGATCTCAGCAGAGTTCGAATATCCCATTCAGGTGTGCCAGTAATTCACGAGTCTAGAGATGACTCTTTTCGCGGATGTACTATACATTGAATATTTCATTTAACAGAAGCTCGATCACGAGTATCTGTTGACTGATATATATATGGACTTGCAGTTGACAGCCACAGCTACTATATGCACTTCCCTATATTGATTTAGAAGCAGTATATATTCCTTAAAAAGGGTTTACACGGAGTTTATTTTGATATATTCGCTTTTCATTTCATTTTAATGTTTGTTTTATCATTTCAAAATGTACCTCGCAAGGTGACAATACGTGTGTGTATACCCTATTGCGTGCTCGTACTTCAATTAACAGATGCTTGAACACGAGATTCTAGAAGAGATCGAATATCCTATCCTGATATGCCAACAAATTCCGCGTCGAGAGGTGGCACTCGGCACGTTTTTACAAAGGTCATTTTTAGTTAACAGAAGCTCGAGCACAAGTTTTTGTTTTAAGTAAACTAATACGGTGTTTCTCGCAGAGGGCACATTCATGGCGTTTCTTACTGTCTTCGTCATCATTGCATGACAGTGCGCCCTCGTCGACGACGAACATTAAATAAGGTCTGCTCACGATTCTGCACTCCTTGCAAGTCTGGCCTGAATTTGGGAATGCATGCGCTGAGAGCCATATCTTTTTACGGGAACCCTCGCATACGAAGACTCCGAATCCTTTCCGCGAAGTAAAGCTTTTAGAATGCACCCATTCGCCTTTATTCTCCAAAAAAAAATGGTGTGTCATACAGATTTGTGACGATTGCTGCACACTAGACAGGAAAGCCGGCGCCATATTCTATTTGTGAGTTGGAAAGCTATAAGGTGTAATGAAAACTTGTTGGAGATGGCCGATCTATTTATTCATTTCCATTCCCATTAAATATTTGTTTGTACTAACTTAAGTTGGAATATATATCAAATTAAGTTAAGTCATTGGGAACGATATTTGATATTTTTGACGAGTTTTGTGCGTCGATTCGATCACACGGTGTAGTTCTAATTTTAAGGCGTGAATTCTACGAACTTGATTCCCAACAATGACGAGCTTGTCGCTGATAAGCTAAATGTCACTTGTTGTCTGAGCTAAATCGACATCTCCCAGAATTTTGCCCAACATTGACAAGCTTTTCATCCTGTGGTAGCCCATCGGCACCCGAGATTTCATTCTGTGACCGTACAATTCCCGATATTAAAAAAACTGGATTTTAGACAATAACGTGTACTGTCAGGAATGTATTAGAACGCGTAGCAAGGGTTTAAATTTCTTAACAATATATGATATCCACTCGATTAGTAAATATCAGTTAAACGAAGGTTGGCCGTGAATTCGGTTGTATTTATCAAACATGTAATAACTTATCTGCTTTCTGTGTGTATATATAATATCGACTTTGTGTACGCAAAAATACAATTATACGCCCTTTTTATATTTAGGCCAATTCATCATATATACACGATCGATACTGTTAGTTTCTTTTGCGATACAAATTGAATCAATATGAGTATGTATTATACAGAGATCTGCATTTCATGTTGAGATGTATGCATATGAATCCAATTTAAGTATAATCAATATCATTCGGGTATTGGCTTCAACACGCATAAACGTGCTTGCACGTACGAGTATGGGCTTTTAAGCGCTGAAAGAATTAGGATCACGTATCAGTTGGTACGCACACTGAGGCCTGTCCTCATTATTGTATACAATTCGGCGATATTCCCTAGAATATATACCACATCCTTTGGAACCGGTTTGTATACCGGATATTGTAATTGGACTTTATACACGGCTTTATTACCTGTCACTACCATCTCAGTTGGTACTCACGATCATCGACTACAATTCAGCGATATTTCGCCAGAATAAATACCGCATCTTCTGGAATCTTTATTAACGTTTTTACCATCCCAGTTAGTGAGTACACTACGGCTTGTCCCGATCATTGACTGGAATTGTGCGATATTTCGCCAAAATATATTATACCGCATCTTCTGAAAACCTTTTGTATACCAGCGATTGCAAGGGACTATATGTCTGACTTATTCACTGTTACTACCATCGGCTGGTATTGTGTAATCATGGTTTGTGCGTGTTTGTTCATTCCACGAAGCAGAGTGATAGTATAGTTGCGTTTTAACACAGTTTTCTACTACAAAGAGATAAGCGAGAGGTGACATATGCACACTCTATGGGCACCTGATATCAGCTGGCACCTAGTTGGAGCATACGCCCACATTGCTTGGGTGTCAAGTACTGGGCCACCTCATACTGAAGTTACGGCCGAGACTATCATGTTGTGATTCGGGTGATAGACTGAACTATATATATCGCGATGTGAATGAGTATGATGTACTTCCGAGGCTCAATCACCAATGACTTGAATCTTTGTGACATGCGTCGCAGCCTTGTTGTTGGCATTTTTGGCAAAGCGCACATTCATGATGTTTCATACTGTCTTCGTGATTATCGGATAATACGTTCTTGTCAACGATGAACATTAAATAAGGGTTGCGCATGGTTTGGCAATCCTGAATTTGGAAATGCATGCGCTGAGAACCAGATTTTTTTACAGGATCTCGCGCACACGAAGACTCCAAATCCCTTCCGCGAACTAAAACTGTCAAAATGTACCCATTTGCCGCTACCCTCTAAGAAGTTTGGTGTGTCAAAATGAGTGTCCAGAAAATGTTCAATCAACTTGATAGGGTTGCGATGAATGTTACACACTGTACAGGGAAGCCGGCGCCGCATTCCATTTGTTGTTTGCCCATTTTCAACTTTCAATTGTTTGGATATAAAGGCGTAATGAAAAAACCATTGGAGATGGCCGATTTATATAGGCAGTCCCATTCCTATTATAGGTATGTTTGCAAATTTATAGTAGAATATATCCTTGAATCATAATGTAGTTATTGGGAACAATAATTGATATTGTCGAAGAGTTATGCTCGGTACGATACAATCACACGGACATAGTTTTTAAGGTGTTTCCTCTAGTTTTAATCTTAGAGCATAAATTACACGAAATCGGTGCCCAACAATGACAAACGTGTCGTTGATGAGTTAATATTTGTAAAGCTGAATAACACCCGGCATTTTGCCGAACATTGCCAAACTTGTCGTTTATGAGCGAATACTTGTCATAGAGATAACTCGGCATCTGACACGTTTAATACCGCACATTTTCCCGGAGATTGTATTATCAGACATATAAAGTGCCAACGCGTGGCAAGAGTCTGGATCACCTATTAGTTCCACCCAATAATAGTATCAGGTAAACGAAGGTTGGACATAAATTTCAATGTATATATCAAATATGAAACTTATTTGCTTACTGTGTCCAAATATAGCATTGACTACGTGGTACTTAAAAAACGATTGTATGTCCGTTTATTAAGCCAATTCGTCATATATACGCGATCGATACTGTTAGTTTCATTGGCGATACAAATTCGAATCAATAGGAGTACGTAATATACAGAGATCTGCATTTCGTCATGTTGAGATGTGTACATATGAATCCAATTTAGGTATAATCAAGCATGAAGAAATAGCATTCGGGTATTGGCTTCAACACGCGTAAACGTGTTTGCACGTACGAGTATGGGCTTATAAGCGCCGAAAGAATTGGGATTACGTATCAGTTGGTACTCACACTGAGGCCTGTCCCCATTATTGCATACAATTCGGCGATATTTCGCCAGAATATATACCACATCCTTTGGAAACGGTTTCTATATTTATTACAGGACTTTATTTTAAAATAATCCTACCATCACCGGCGAGTACACTATTAGGCCTGTCCCGATCATTGACTGCAATTCGGCGATATACCGCATCTTCTGGAAACTTTTTTATATAATAGCGATTCTATTGGACTATATGCCGGGCTTGATTGACTGTTACTACCATTGGAAACTGTATAATCATAGTCTACATGCGATTGTTCATCCCACCGAGCAGAGTGATAGTATAGTTGTGTATTAATACAGGTTTCTACTACACAGAGGCAAGTGAGAGGTGACATATGCACAGTCTAAGGGCACCTGATTTCAATAGGCATTTAGTTGGAGCATACGCCCACATTGCTTGGGTGTCAAGTACTGGGCCACCTCATACTGAAGTTACGGCCGAGACTATCATAATGTCGCTCGGGTGATATACTGAACTATACATATCGCGATGTGAATGAGTACGATGTACTTTCAAGTGTATATCTATACAGTTATATAGTTATATATCGGTTGGAATCAAATTTGTATAGCTTCTCGGCGACTTAACTTACTGACAGATGCGAGCCCAATGCACCTTTGACAGAGCAGTTGGGAGCGCATAGAGTACCGGCTCAAAGGTAAACGATGCGCACTGCAGCTTCGCATCTGTCTGTGCTAAATTTTGGTGATGTGTGAGAGTTCGTGTGTTAACACGCATCTCCATTCATTGAAACGTGTGCTTGTAGCAGCGATCTTGAAAAATAAAAGTATCCGGTGCAAGATCCTCCTGGAAACGGGATTAGACCTTGCCCTTCATAGGTAAATTTCAAGCGATCCAGTGTGAAGGATTGTGGTGAATATACTTTGCCGCTGTGTTCTAATTGAACTCAATACTTCGCACTACAGAACCAGTGATATTCTATATTATAGAAGACACCCTTTGAGATAAGGTGTGCACGGGTTGACCAAATACTCCCCTACGAGGATTTTCTCGATGGCGCCAACCTATGTTGCATATAGGTTTACTATCCTGGTAAGGGCGGCTAACGCCAGGGGACCCCCCTCGTTCTTTCTGCGCATGAGAAGTGCGGAAGTGACACAATGGAAACGAATATTTGTCATTAGTGCCAAATCTGTAAAAACGGTTGATCAAAGCGTGGATTCATTAATATGAAGTGTGTGGCCATGCTTTCCCGACTGTGAAGACGAATCTAACAGAATGGGCGAGAGATGGTGATATCGTATCACATTTACAAATAAATTGACGAGATTAAACAATACTACATATGTGCATCAATACATTAACAGACTGTCGGTAGCTAAACATACTCAAAATTGCGAGCCTAGGCACATACACGAAGATACACCAAACATATTATGTACCAACGATTATATAGGTGAAACTACCCATTCGAGACTACATAACATACAACTAAGAACGAGGGGGCCTTTGTCACGTGCTGCACTCGCCATCCTCAGCGTCGTCCTCCTTTGGCTCAGATCCCACCACTTCACTGTCCGCGCGATTAGTATGTCCATGTGCATGTGCGCTACAGTCCGTATGACTACACTCGTCACTGACACCGACACTAACACCGACAGCCTTGCGAATGCAGTCCATTATATCACTCACAGCCACCCGATCGATGGGCGATGTAGAGGGGTGACTAAGCAGTAACTTCCCGTCTTGACCTGGTGATATCAAAGGAGGTTTGTGTTATTTTAGCGAAACAGTACGCTTTCCTTCAAACTAGCAGTAAGGTGCCCTATAATTTAGTGAGAAGGCCTGATATATGCACCATTTATCTACGCGGATCAGCACAGACGATGTATGTCCAACGGCAGCACTGCGTGTGTGTGATATGGTCTCGAAACCGTCGTACAAGACATGTGTGTGCGAGAATGCACATAGAAGCGCACGCTGGATACTACTGAATACGCACGTGTCGTCCTGGCAGTTGGTACGGTGGTGGTACACCTTAATTGAGAAGGGACAGGCTGGTCATCTCCCGTATATCATTCATGACACAAGTTTCAGCCACCATTGCCTTTACAACACGCACCAACGAAGCATGCGCTGCTAGTACATATGATACTACATACTGCAATCTTACACACTCACACAGACGGACGGATACGCCGATTCCGTTTATAGTGTACTCGTCCCTTATCTGCATGTGGATAATTGAGAGGCTACCTACCAACGATGAAGTCGCCACCCAGCTGGTGCAAGTCCTCCTTGACCTGAGTCTTTTCGAGTCTCGTTCCGCTGAATATGTTCTTGGCATAGAACAGCAGCGTCGCCGGGGACCAAGACCCGAGAATCGAACTCTGTGTGATACCGGGGGAGATTATTGCGATAATACAGCTCAGTTTGATATACATGGACTCATCTCCACGTGAGAGTTTAATACCAATATGTGTGTTTGTGTCACATATGAAGAATATACGAATTTGTCTCAGACCATATTTGAGTTTGACGTTTTGGTGGAATTGTACTCGAAGACTATATTTGCGTACTTATGATTGCACAGTAATTGTACATGTACTCATAAACAACTTGAGCACACACAAAAACACACAGGTGTTTAGTCATCTGTTAACATGCATGAGCATTGGGCGTATACAAGGTTATTTATATACCATACGTATAGATATAGAACATCAATCATTCGTCTAAGGTGAAACGCACTTTAAATATAGATCCAACTGTGGTTCCAATAGCAAACAATACGACCCAATGCATGTTGATTCTGATCGTATAAGTCAACTCACTCATTCAATGGAAGCCACATACCTGCATGCCATACGTACGGTAGATCTAGATATA